>NW_020252344.1:0-1490 GCF_003255815.1 Theropithecus gelada | reverse complement strand
AAAATTTACTAACAATTTATTGCAGATAATAAATGACCTCAGTAAGACTGCAAGACACAAAATCAATATATTAAAAAAAACACAACAGGATTTCTGTACACTTGCACTAAAAAATTCAAAATAAAATTAAGAAAACCATTCAATTTATAGTAGCATCAAAAGCAATAACATATTTAGGAAAAAATTTATAGTAGCGTCAAAAGCAATAACATATTTAGGAAAACATTTAACAAAACAACTGTAAAATGTATACTCTGAAAACTATGAAACATTATTGAAAGATACTAAATGAAAGAAGATCTAAATAAAAGAAAAAATCTGATGTTCATGAATTCGAAGACTTAGTATTGTTAAAATGGCAATACTTCCAAAAGTAATCTAAAAATTCAAGGTAATTACTATTAGAATCCCAGAAGACTTCTTGCAGAACTTGTCCAGCTGATTCTAACATTCAGATGGAATTGCAAGAGACCAGGATAACCAAAGCAATATTGAAAAGGAAGAACAATTGGGATGCCGAGATGGGCGGATCGCGAGGTCAGGAGATCGAGACCATCCTGGCTAACATGGTGAAACCCCGTCTCTACTAAAAAATACGAAAAACTAGCTGGGCGAGGTGGCGGGCACCTGTAGTCCCAGGAGGCTGAGACAGGAGAATGGCGTGAACCCGGGAGGCGGAGCCTGCAGTGAGCTGAGATCCGGCCACTGCACTCCAGCCTGGGCGACAGAGCGAGACTCCGTCTCAAAAAAAAAAAAAAAGAAAAAGAAAAGGAAGAACAAAAACTATGACTCATTTTTCTGATTTAAAAACTTACCAAAAAACTAGAGTAATCAAGACATTATGGTATGGCGTGAGGACATAAATCAATGAAATAGAATTGAGAGATCAAAAATACATCCATGTGTGTATGGTCAAATGATTCCCATTAAGAATGCCAAGACCATTAAATGGGACAAATAATAGTCTTTTAAACAAATGGTGTAGGAACAACTGGCGAACTACATGGAAAAAAAAGGCAATTGCCACTTGTCTTTGAAATGGTTTGATAAAATAATTCATGAGCATGATGGTAAGACACACTACCATCTACCATCTGACACAGGTTGTTTTAGGTAATATTGTACTATTTCTTTAGTCAACTTTTATGATAGCACCATACATATTGATTGGCTATTGACTTACCATGGTTATCCTTGAATCTTTTCAAGGATCTCCACTTCAAAATGGGAACATAATAGAAATTGACATATATAATTGAATAAATAAACTTTTACATTCCCCTTTTTTTTCATGATTCTCTTTCCGTTGGCCGAAACATTTCACTAAAAAACTCCTCCAGAGCACAGCCAGGGACACCCATCCCCCAAGGCTCACCATGTTCCCCTCAGAGACTCTAGCCTCAGGAGAAGTGTTGGACTTGAAGAGAGAAGGGCAATTTTGCCCATGAGATGGAGTCAGTCTTTCTGTCTGCCTCCTTCTCTCAGGACCC
>NW_020252343.1:0-1490 GCF_003255815.1 Theropithecus gelada | reverse complement strand
AGAGCAGATTCTCAGAAAGCTTCTTTCCATATTTTATCTGAGGATATTTCCTTTTTCAACATAGCCCTCTATGGGCTTCCAAATATCACTTTGCCAATTCCACAAGAACTGTCTTAGCGAAAGGCTTCTTGAAGGGAAAGCTGTAACTCTGTGAGATGTTTTCACAGAATAGAAAGAAGTTGCTCAGAAAGCTTCTTTCTCTTTGTTATCGGAGGTTATTTCCTTTGGCCCTATAGTCTTCAAAGGGATCCGAAATATCTCCTCTCAGATTCCACAGAAATAAGGCTAGCAAAGAGATCCACGAAATACAGATGTAACTCTGTGAGATGAATTAATAGAACACTAAGCAGTTTCTCAGAAATCTTCTTTCCAGATTTCATCTTAGGATACTTCCTTTTTCACTATACCCCTCTAAGGGCTTCCAAATATCAGTTTGACAATTCCACAAGAACTGTCTTAAAGGAAGCCTTCTTCAGGGCAAAGCTGTAACTCTGTGAGATGATTTCACAGAACACAAAGAAGTTTGTCAGAAAGCTTCTTTCTCTTTGTTATCGGAGGATATTTCCTTTGGCCCTATAGTCTCCAAAGTGATCCGAAATATCTGTTCTCAGATTCCACAGAAATAAGGCTGGCAAAGAGATCCACGAAATACAGATGTAACTCTGTGAGATGAATTAAGAGAACACTCAGCAGTTTCTCAGAAAGCTTCTTTCCAGATTTCATCTGAGGATATTTCCTTTTTCACCATAGCCCTCTATGGGCTTCCAAATATCACTTTGCCAATTCCACAAGAACTGTCTTAGCGAAAGGCTTCTTGAGGGGAAAGCTGTAACTCTGTGAGATGATTTCACAGAACACAAAGCAGTTTCTAAGAAAGCTTCTTTCTCTTTGTTATCGGAGGATATTTCCTTTGGCCCTACAGTCTTCAAAGGGATCCGAAATATCTATTCTCAGATTCCACAGAAATAAATCTAGCAAAGAAATCCACGAAATATAGATGTAACTCTGTGAGTTGAATTAACAGAACACTAAGCAGTTTCTCAGAAAGCTTCTTTCCAGATTTCATCTGAGGATATTTCCTTTTTCACCATAGTCCTCTATTGGCTTCCAAATATCACTTTGCCATTTCCACAAGAACTGTCTTAGCGAAAGGCTTCTTGAGGGCAAAGTTGTAACTCTGTGAGATGATTTCACAGAACAAAAAGAAGTTTCTCAGAAATTTTCCTTCTATTTGTTATCGGAGGATATTTCCTTTGGCCCTATAGTCTTCAAAGAGATCCGAAATATCTGTTCTCAGATTCCACGGAAATAAGGCAAGCAATGAGATCCACGAAATACAGATGTAATTCTGTGAGTGGAAGTCACACATCACAGAGCAGTTTGTCAGAAAGCTTCTTTCCAGATTTCATCTGAGGATATTTCCTTTTTCACCATAGCCCTCTATGGGCTTCCAAATATCACTTTACCAATTCCACAAGAACTGTCTTAGC
>NW_020252342.1:0-1491 GCF_003255815.1 Theropithecus gelada | reverse complement strand
CTGAAGAATGAGAATCACTTGAACCTGGGAGGCGGGGGTTGCAGTTAGTTGAGTTCATGCCACTGCACTCCAGCCTGGGCAACAGAGTGAGACTTGGTCTCAAAACAAACCAAAAAAAAAAAAAAGGAAAAAAGAAAAAGATTAAATATATGTTTACAAAATATTCAAGATTTGACTGTTTTCAGCAATAATGATATTAATGTCTTATGTATTTTAAAATTACACAAGCAAAGATCATTCTGCTTTTGGCTAGGTTTACAGTTTTCTAACCCTTATGCCAAATTTTGACATCTTATATAGTATTTCACAGGGATAAATATGAAATGGCTTAATCAATAAATACAAACAAAAATGTATGCTGCCAATTCTTGACATTTCTAATATTGATTTACCGATAATTTTAAAGCTAGTTTATTTATTAAAGGTTTTGCTTAAGTCTTGTGAACTTGAAAAGCATTTGGGCTTCTTATTACATTTATGAGTACTCTTTAAGTTCAAGCCAAGTTTGGTACTTTGTGGCCAGAAATACAAAAAAAAAAGTGCACATACACATAAACACACACATACACACTCATATAAAGATTAGTAGCATATAGTTTTTACTTCAGAACTCTAGCAATGAGATGTTAATACAAACTCACTGGTTAGCAAAAGCAGTAACAGAAAAAGTTGGATGAAAACAGTAGATTTTTATCTCAGTAGTTTCCTTTGATAGTAAACTCTAGTTTACTTTAGGTTATTAGTATTCTAAAGTAAAGTCTTAAAGCAGACTATTAAGAGCCTAAAAGCAGATGTAAAGCAGGCAGAAAAAAAGCAGAGGAGTAGAGAACTTAATAGTTGCAGGTTGACCTTTGAGCTCTGAATTGTCCTTGATGTAGTTTGCTTGTCAGTTTAAAACATGCATAAGATCACACCTGATGCGTAACAATCTGGAGTTTTAGAAAACCTGACGTGCCCTTCCATTTACACAACCACTTGTAAGTAGAGGCCCCATAAATCCTAACAGGGTGCCCAAGAGAGGTTGTTCTCCTTGTCTTTCTTTATTCTTAGATAATTTGTATTCCACATTTTTTCTTAAAAGGAGGAACTGGGCTGTGGCCTAGGATTTAGTGGAGTGGATCAAAATGTACTGATTGTGGATGGGACTCCACAGTGTGTCACCACTGAGTGATTTCTGCCCTCTTACATGCCTCAGCTTCTCTCTCTGAAGGTCTGTCACCTGCAGAAGAGCTCACAGTGTGGAGTGACCAGCTCCTATATGTGTTTCCTGGATGAAACTTTTAAAATCAAATTGTTGAGAGTTCCCTTAGGGCCATGGCAGCATTGCAGGGCATCAACACCCTAGACACTCCCAGTCAGCCCTCCATCACCCAAAGATACCGTTCAGCGGAGAGAATCAATACGCCTTTTCTCTTCGGACCTGAGGAAACTCCGTCTCCCATTTATCTATAAAATTAACAGTCCAGTTTCTCACCCAAATGGACAGACAAG
>NW_020252341.1:0-1491 GCF_003255815.1 Theropithecus gelada | reverse complement strand
CAACCAAAAGTTCATCATCACCCTGTAGATTTCCGGAATCAAGGTTGCTTCAACATATGCAAATCAAAAAATGTGATTTACCACGCAAACATAATTAAAAACAAAACTCAATAGATGCAGAAAAGAAAGCTTTTGATAGAATTAAACATCCCTTGGTGTTAAAGAGAAAAAAACCCTCAATAAAGTAGGCATCAAAGGAAACTACCTCACAATAATAAGAGCTATCTATGACAAACACACAGTCCACATTATACTGAATGGGCAAAAGCTGGAAGCAGTCCCCTTGAGAACTAGAAGAAAACATGATTCCCATTCTCACCACTCCTGTTGGATGTAGTACTGGAAGTTCTAGCCAGGGCAGTCAGGCAAGAGAGTGTATGGGTTTGCAAGATTCCTGCCTCAGGATCAGTGACATCGGGCCTGTCCCTGCTGCTAACAAGGCCGACTTTATTATGTGCTGTCATGGTGGTGAAGGCTCATCCACTTGATGAAGATCTCAAAGACTAGCTCTACTCAAGAGAGATTTAAGCTAAGTTGCCTGGGAGTCTCTGGTGCTTTTTCAGGGTTCTAATGAAGACAATGCCATCATCCAAGTATCTCTGAATGCCTAAGTAGCTCTTGCCTCAGGAGCTCTGAGACCTTCTGTTATCTATTTTTGAATTGGCCAAGTCTCCCCCTCCCCCCAGCCAGGAAAGGGAGGCTCTTCCCATCCTTTTCAGCATTCGTGTCTTGTATTTCACTCCACAGCCTCCTGGCAAGCATCTCAGTGTCTGCAGGTGAGCGTGGCTGGCTGAGTTCAGTCTTGCTTACCGCAACTGTAGACACGAGGTCTGTGGAACTAAGAATCCGTCCATTTGTGAACTGGCAAGATATATGAAGCAAAAGTTATTGAATTAAAAGGATAAATGCATAAATCCACAATATGACAATTCTAATTCTAATTCAGAAATTAATAGAAAAAAAATAACTACAACAATAAGACTACAAGATATTAATAGGGGAGATTATAACCAGAGCGCCGGGAGATAAACAGCAATATTCAATATACTTACAACTATTGGTTGACAACTCTTTGGTCTTGTGAGACACTGCTTGTCCCAAGCCACAGCAGCCGCTGGACATTCCTCAAGGAGTACCTCGAGATTCAGACAGGACCTATCCTCCTGCTTCCCCTTTCAAAGTTGGGGGACAGAATGCAGTGCCGCTGTTTAGTGTGGGAAGTGTGAGGATCAAAATATCAGAAACTTTATGTTTCACAACAACTGAGTTCTCCATCAGAAAAAGTGACAAAGGACACCCTTGCAAGTGTAGCTGTGACAGATTTGAAAATTCCTCCTCTGAGAGGCAGGTGCCTACCATTGCAGAATCACTGCATGGAAAGCACCATGATCCCTACAGTCTGAAGGGGCCGTGGCATAAGTGTCTACAATCAAAGCTCACAGCTGAGGCCCTGGGGGAGGATCGGGTGTGCAACAGGGGGTGTGCCCCAGC
>NW_020252340.1:0-1491 GCF_003255815.1 Theropithecus gelada | reverse complement strand
TTTTTGAGACGGAGTCTCGCTGTGCTCCCAGGCTGGAGTGCAGTGGCGTGATCTCGGCTCACTGCAAGCTCCGCCTCCCGGGTTCACGCCATTCTCCCGCCTCAGCCTCCCAAGTAGCTGAGACTACAGGCGCCCGCCACCACGCCCGGCTAGTTTTTTTGTATTTTTAGTAGAGACGGGGTTTCACTATGTTAGCCAGGATAGTCTCGATCTCCTGACCTCGTGATCCACCCGCCTCGGCTTCCCAAAGTGCTGGGATTACAGGCTTGAGCCACCGCGCCCGGCCGGGTCTCCATCTCTTGACCTCGTGATCCACCCACCTCGGCCTCCCAAAGTGCTGGGATTACAGGTGGGAGCCACCACACCCGACCGGAATCAGTAGTTCTAACCAGCCACCTGTAAGCTCCTGGCCACACTTGGAGAAACTGCTCTGGCCCCAGCCCAATGTGACCTGGATGCAAGTCCATCCTCATGGAGCCAGATGTTTACGAGGCTCTGAACTGCACAGTGGTTAAATATGTGTTTAACTTGGAGTCAGACACACCTAGGCACCTCCCTACACCTCAGTTTCCTCTGCTGTAAAATGGGAAGTCCAACCCGTCTGGGGTTTTAAGGATTCTTATGCAATAAGGGGACTAGACCCCGGCGAGCACTCAAAGGTACAATTTTGTTTTGTTTTGTTTCGTTTAACACAGAGTTTCCCTCTTGTTGCCCAGGTTGGAGTGCAGTGTGGTACGATCTTGGCTCGCCGCAACCTCCGCCTCCCGCCTCAGCCTCCTGAGTAGCTGGGTGCCTGCCACGACGCCCAGCTAATTTTTTTACAGGTGCCCACCATGACGCCCAGCTAATTTTTTGTATTTTTAGTAGAGATGGGATTTCATCATGTTGGCCAGGCTGGTCTCGAACTCACCCCAGGTGACCCACCCACGTTGGCCTCCCAAAATGCTGGGATTACAGGTGTGAGCCACCATTGCCCAGCCAAAGGTACAGTTTTTATTTTGTTATTATTTATTTATTTATTTATTTGAGACGGGGTCTTGCTCTGTTGCCCAGGCTGGAATGCAGTGGTGCGATCTTGGCTCACTGCAACCTCTGCTTCCCAGGTTCAAGCAATTCTCCTGCCTCAGCCTCCTGAGTAGCTGGGATTACAGGTGCCTGCCACCACACCTGGCTAATTTTTGTATGTTTAGTAGAGACGGGGTTTCACCATGTTGCTCAGGCTGGTCTCAAACCCATGACCTCATGATCTACCCACCTCGGCCTCCCAAAGTGCTGGGATTACAGGCGCGAGCCACTGCGCCCAGCCTATTTTTTGTTGTTTGAGACAAAGTCTCATCCTAGCTAGAGTGTGGTGGTGTGATCATAGTTTGCTGTAGCCTCAACCCCCCAGGCTCGAGCAATTCCCCTGCCTCAGCCTCTTAAGTAGCTGGGACCACAGGTGCATGTCACCACACCCAGCTAATTTTTTTTTTTTTTTTTTTTTTTTTTTTT
>NW_020252339.1:1191-7818 GCF_003255815.1 Theropithecus gelada | reverse complement strand
GGGCCACCTGGTGCTAACTTTTTAGGTTTTGTGAGGCCTAGTTTCATTCCCTCCTCTTTTTGTGTCAGAGGCTCAATCTTGAGCCTCTTCTTCAGTTCTAAGGGTCTGGTATTGTTGGGTCAGAACCATAGCATGTACTATGTTTAATCTATTTTTAACAAGGGTGAGTAAGCGGTTGAGTATGCACGGCCCGAAAGTCAGGATGAGCATGAGTAGGATGAGGGGTCCTAAGATGGTGGAGATTAGGGTGCTAAACCAAGGGGATCGATTGTACCAATTTTCAAACCAATTTTGCTGAGATTCTCTCTCCTTTTTTCTTTTGTCTAATCTTTCTCTTAGTTTTGCCATAGAATCCTTGACTACTCCTGAATGATCTGCATAAAAACAACATTGCTCTTTTAGGGCTGCACAGAGCCCGCCCTCTTTTAGAAAGACAATTTCTAGTCCTCGTCGGTTTTGTAACACAACTTCCGACAGGGAAGTTAAAGACTCTTCAAGTTTTGTGATGGAGTGTTCTATGGCTCTAAGGTCCTCATCTATGGCTTCTCTAAGTTGGTGCAGATGGTATTTACCATGTACCAGGGCCGCCGTCCCGGTCCCAACTCCAGCCGCTACTCCAATTCCTAACATGACAGCGAGGGTGAGGGAGATAGGTTCTCTTTTAGGTCTTATATGAGTTTTTTGTTCATACCGAAGATCAAAAGAGTCTCCAGAATGATAGTAGACTCGGGGAACAACTTGTACCAATACGCAATAGTGGGTGCCGCTGTTAAAAACAGCTGTGGATATACAGGGGGTGAGCCCAGTGTCGCACGCCCACCAGTCCACCTCAGAGGGGACCAAGTAGTGATTGGAACTGGGTACTGCCAAGGTTACATTACAGAGATGCTGATGACTAGGGGGTACTTGGCCTATGCAAGTTCCTGACCCAGAAACTTCAGCCAGGGTCAGTTTATTGCGTTGTTCCCACGCGCATCCAGTAGGATTAGTGGAATTGATGAACTTAGCAGTGGAGGCGATGCCTTCGTAATAAGGAGGACTTGCTGCTAGGCATAACCAGCAAGAGGAGGTGAATTCTGGCCTTGTCTGATTTAAGGCAAGATAGGAACCTTTTATGAGATTCAGGAGCCTGTTTTCTATTTCCGGGTTAGGGGCCCATTGGGTGATGTCTTGAGTTGAGGATGCGTATTCAGAGGAGGCGGAGATCAAGGGTGGGGAAGTACTTTGAGGAGCCTTTAATTGGGGCTTCTCAGATATGGGAACCGGGGGCTTCCTAGCTTCTAATAAGACCTGGTTTGGCCCTACTATAACAGGGGCAGTGTCCGGATTGACCAATAGTCTGATTTGGAGGGGAATTTTAGGCAGGTTGTGCTGGTATAAATAGAGGCCCCATATTAACCCTGTTGTTATCCATCTGTTATCAGATTTTGCTGCATCTTTAAACTTGATGCGGACCAGGTTGCAATTTTCCGAATATCGGGTTGTGGTACAGGGCTGGACAAAGGACATGGTTATGTACCAAGGTTTTGTGGCCCATTTCCACTCTCCATCATTAGTAGTCACACAGGACCAGCTTTTGCAATATAAGTGAGTCAGATCTCCACAAGTTTTTTTCATTTGTCCTGTCCTGAATCCGGGACAGGCATAAAACCCGTTCCGGCTGATGGATACCCTTCTAGCCTGTCTTTTCCATTCTTGTCCATCCTGAGGAGTCCCTAATAGGACTCCTGTGGGACCAGTAAACCGGGGGCCTGTGTCTTTTATCTTTCCTGCTATTTTTTCTAGGTTGAAATAGAGGTCTGGAAACCAAGTCCCTATAGGAGCATTCTCGGAGGTCTCATTTAAGACCTCTTGATTATTAAAATTAATTATCTGCCAGGTCAGGCTAAATGGCCGGTGGGGGTTAGCGTCAAAAGCTATACTAGAGACGGCGCAGGGAAGAAGGGCAAACAATGAGCAGAGAGTTAGATACGAGAGAGTCTTATCTTGAGCGGGTTCTCGGAGCGTCGGAGTCTCCATATCTCAGGTGGTGTTGGTCCGGGCGTCTCTGGAGAAGCCTTGACGTGGGATGCGTGGATCCAAGTGGAGATTCCGTCAACCTTTATGGCTGTGGGCGTGGTCAGGAGAACGATGTAGGGTCCTTTCCACCGAGGCTCTAGTCCTTGAGTGCGGTGCCGTCTAACGTAGACAGAGTCTCCCACCTGGAAGGGGTGACTGGTCTGTGGATGTCCTGGTTGGTACAGTTCTGCCAAGGGGGCCCAGATTTGGGCCTGTACTGCTTGGAGTCCTTTTAGCCGGGCCTGTAGGTCAGTCTTAGGATCGGAGGGGGAGAAGGAGTTAAGCAAGGTTGACAAAGGGGGAGGTCCTCCGTAGAGGATTTCATATGGAGTGAGCCCAAAACGGTTAGGCGTATTTCGGGCCCTTAACAAAGCTAAGGATAGGAGGCGTCTCCAATCTTTTAAACCAGTCTCTAAGGTCAATTTAGTAAGGGTCTCTTTTATTGTTCTATTCATTCTTTCTACCTGTCCTGAGCTCTGGGGTCTATAGGCACAATGTAATTTCCAATTAATCCCCAATATCCTGGCGAGCCCCTGACTTACCTGAGAAACGAAGGCCGGCCCGTTGTCTGACCCAATTACCTTGGGAAGTCCAAATCTAGGAAAGATTTCTTCTAAAATTTTCTTGGCTACTATGTGTGCCGTTTCTTGCCGGGTGGGGTAGGCTTCTACCCATCCTGAAAAGGTATCTACAAACACCAGTAAGTACTTATATCCAGCATAGTGAGGTTTTACTTCAGTGAAGTCTATTTCCCAATAGACTCCCGGGCGGTTACCACGAGTCCGTTTCCCTGCTGGCACTTGGGTAGCCCCAGCGTTTACCTGCTGACAGACCTTACAGGCAGATGTCACTTGCTCTATGAGTGTACTTGCCCTTGGGATTAGAAAGTCAGTTTTTTCAATTAACAATTTTAGCTTTCGATTACCCAAGTGTGTCCAGGCATGCATCTGCTGGATCATTGCCAGGGCTTCCTTTTGGGGAAGGACTATTTTCCCTTCTTTTTCCCAGTTTCTAGTGTCTTTGTTTTCTGTAGCCCCTATGGCTCTTGCTTCTTCCTGGTCTTCGGAGGTATAAGTATGTTCAATAGTTATGTGGCTGGTGTTGTCAGGTTCTGTGGCTAGAGTCAGTACTTCCGCCCTGGCGGCTTGCCTGGCCACTTGGTCAGCCTGTCTGTTTCCTACTGCGACTGGATCCTGTCCTTTCTGATGCCCGGGACAGTGAATTATAGCCACTTCTTGAGGAAGAAAAAGGGCCTTTAATAAGGCAATTATTTCAGCTTTGTTCTTGATTTCCTTTCCTTCTGAGGTTAGGAGACCTCTTCTTTCATAGATACTTCCATGAGTATGAGCCGTTGCAAAGGCATATCGGCTATCAGTATAAATGTTAGCTTTCTTTCCCTTGGACAGCTCTAGGGCCTTGGTTAGTGCTATTAACTCAGCCTTCTGTGCAGACGTGCCAGGAGGTAGTGATTGTGCCCAAATGGTGTTGTGTCCGTCTACTACCGCTGCTCCCGCCCTCCGAGTACCTGAGTCAAGGTAACTGCTGCCGTCTGTGTACCAGGTGTGATCCGCGTCTGGGAGTTCTTGGTCTTTAAGGTCTTCTCGTGTTCCATGGGTCTCAGCCAGTACTTGCCGACAATCGTGTGGGCTTGGTTGGTCTTCTGGTACCGGCAGCAGCGTAGCAGGGTTTAGGGTGACCGGAGGGCCAAACTGGACGCGGTCCGTGTCCAGTAAGAGGGCCTGGTAGTGGGTTAGGCGTGCGTTGGTTATCCATCGGTCCGGGGGCTGCCGCACTATGGCCTCTAGAGTATGTGGGGTAATAACAGTCAGTGGCTGCCCAAGGGTTAACTTAGCAGAGTCCTTGACCAGCATAGCGGTGGCTGCCATGATACGAAGACATGGGGGCCAGCCGGCCGCCACAGGGTCCAGCTTCTTGGACAGGTACGCTACCGGTCTTTTCCAAGGCCCCAATTTTTGGGTCAGGACTCCTTTGGCAATCCCTTGCCTTTCGTCCAGGAAGAGGGTAAAGGGCTTCGAGGTGTCCGGTAACCCAAGGGCTGGGGCAGACAAGAGTGCCTTTTTTAGTGCCTCAAAAGCCAATTGATGCTCTGTCTGCCAGGTGAAAGGGGTGTTTTCCTTGGTGAGTGCGTAAAGGGGGGCGGCCAATTCAGCAAAACCGGGTATCCACAAGCGACAGAACCCAGCAGTTCCCAAGAATTCACGTACTTCCCTGGGACTTCGTGGTGGTGGAAGGCGAGCCACTGTCTCTATGCGCCCAGGGGTGAGCCACCTTTTCCCTTCACTCAGGATATACCCCAGATATGTTACCTTGGTCTGGCAGAGCTGTGCCTTCTTGGCAGATGCCCGGTATCCTTTTTCACCCAGTTCCTGGAGTAGATGCCTGGTACCTTGTATGCAGGTTTCCTTTGTAGGGGCAGCCAGGAGGAGGTCATCTACATATTGGAGTAAGGTCACTTCTGGATTTTGGGTCCGGAAGTCGGTCAGGTCTCGATGAAGAGCCTCATCGAAGAGAGTGGGAGAGTTCTTGAATCCTTGGGGAAGCCGGGTCCAGGTCAATTGGCCCGAAATTCCTTTTTCAGGATCTTTCCACTCAAAGGCAAAGAGTTCTTGGCTTTGGGGGGCCAGAGGCAAACAGAAGAAAGCATCTTTTAAATCTAATACTGTATACCAGTTATAGCCTGGTTTTAAGGTGCCGAGTAAGTTGTAAGGATTGGGGACCGTGGGATGGATGTCCACGGTTCTTTTGTTAATTTCTCTCAGGTCTTGGACAGGCCTGTAATCCTGAGTACCGGGCTTTTTTACTGGCAGAAGAGGAGTGTTCCAGGGCGAGCGACAAGGTCGCAACACTCCGAGTTCTAGAAATTTGTTAATGTGCTGCCGAATTCCTATATGAGCCTCTCGGCTCATGGGATATTGCTTGATAGACACGGGCACCGCCGTGGGCTTTAGATCAATTATGATTGGGGCTTGATACTTAGCTAGCCCGAGTCCTCCTGTTTCCGCCCAAGCTTGGGGAAAGTCTTGCAACCAAACATTGGGGAGGCTAGTGATGACCGGAGTGTCGAAAAGCCGATGCTCATCTTGCAGAGACACAGTTAAAATTTGGATGGGCTGACCGTCCCGATTTAATACCTGGGCCTCAGTCTCGGAGAAGTGGATTTGGGCTCTGAGCTTGGTCAGAAGATCTCGCCCTAGGAGGGGGTAGGGGCATTCAGGTACCACCAAGAAGGAATGTGTCACCATTCCTTGTCCAAGATTAACTGTCCGGTGGTTAGTCCACTTGTGCAATTTTCCCCCTGTTGCCCCCTGGACCCAGGATGTGCGGGAAGACAGGGGCCCGTCTGCCTTTGTCAAAACTGAATGTTGGGCGCCAGTGTCCACCAAGAAGGTGGTGGGTTGCCCCCCTACAGAGAGAGTTAGCCGGGGCTCGGGGGGGGCTCCAGAGCCTTGACTCCCCTATTCGCTATCTTCACCTAGGGTGAGGACAGCGGCCGGTTTCTTTTGGTCTTTGGGACGCTTGGGGCAATCTTTGATCCAATGTCCTCGTTCTTTGCAGTAGGCACACTGGTCTTTGTCTACTTTTGGCCGCCTTCGCTTTTCTCCCTCTCTCCCTGGTCCTTTTTCTTTCACTATTGCCGCCAGGATTTTTGTTAAATGCTTATCCCTCTTTCGATCCCTACGATCCTCTCGCTCCTCCTGTTCCTTCACTAACCTGGCTTCCCTTTCCTCAGGGGTTTCTCTCTTATTATATATTTTTTCTGCCTCCCTAACCAATTCCTGTAATCCATAGGTCTGGATCCCATCCAGCCTCTGGAGTTTCCCTCTGATATCTAATGCAGCTTGGTCTATGAATGCCATAGCTATGGTGGCCTTATGTTCTAGGGCCTCTGGGTCGAATGGGGTATACATTTGGAACCCTTCCAGTAGCCTTTCCATGAAGGCTGCCGGGCTTTCGTCCCTTTCCTGAGTTATAGTTCTTACCTTGGCCAAATTTGTGGGGCGTTTTCCTGCCCCTTTGAGACCCGCCAACAGAGCCTGGCGATAGATTCGGAGACTCTCCCTACCTGGTGCCGTTTCATAGTCCCAGTCCGGGCGGGTGAGGGGGAATCCCTCGTCTATTTCGTTGGGGAGTTGGGTTGGGAGGCCCCCTGGTCCTGGCACATTTTTCCGGGCCTCCAGGAGGACTCGCTGCCTCTCTTCAGTGGTTAGGAGGACCTGCAAGAGCTGCTGGCAATCATCCCAGGTGGGCTGGTGGGTGAGGAGAATGGATTCTATCAACGAGGTTAGGGCCTGAGGGTCTTGGGAAAAGGAAGGGTTATGGGTCTTCCAGTTGTAGAGGTCAGAGGCAGAGAAAGGCCAGTATTGGACTGTACGATTGACGGTGCGGAGGGGAAAAAGGGAGGATCGCCAAGTGGGAGAGCCATCTGGGTCCTCAGTCCGCCGCAGGCGGAGGCGAGGTGTTGCTGGCGGAGCTTGAGGGGTGAGTTCGGGTGGGACCGGAGAGGGAGACATGGAGGGAGCCGAGGGGGAAGTTGGGGACAGGGTAGGG
>NW_020252339.1:0-1116 GCF_003255815.1 Theropithecus gelada | reverse complement strand
GGGGTGAGTTCGGGTGGGACCGGAGAGGGAGACATGGAGGGAGCCGAGGGGGAGGTTGGGGAAAGGGTAGGGGCCGTGGGGGAAGCTGGGGAAAGGGTAGGGGCCGAGGGGGAAGTTGGGGAAAGGGTAGGGGCCGAGGGGGAAGCGTAAGGCGGAGGTCTCAGGAGGGGGTTTTCAGGTGCAGGAGGCAGGGGGTCAAGAAGGAGGAGGTCCCTCTGGGGCTCATCTGGGAGAACCGGCTTTTGCGGATCTGAATTCCGGTTCTTTGGGGCCTCTAAGGCAAGGAGGGTAGATTGGGATGGGGAAGGGGAATGGAGGAAGGGTTTCACCCAAAAAGGAGGGTTTCGGACCAGATCTTCCCAAGTAATTATGTAGGCCACCTGGTCTGGGTGTCCGAGTGGCCCAGGATCCATCACTTTTGCTTTGACCTGTAGGATAATTGAGAGGTTAAACGTTCCGTCCCGTGGCCATTCTACCTGGAGGGTTGGCCATTCGGACGAGCAGAATGTTTTCCATCGTCCCTTACGGACTTCCACAGAGAGGTGGTGGGCTCGAGCCCGAACGTCAGGGAAGTGAGTCAGAGTCAGAGTTAAAGGGGTCGTCAACGTCTGTCCCATAGTTCTGTCTAGAGATTCTTTCACACACAAGGACAAAATGAAAGCGACATACAAAAGGACCAAACAAATGAGAAGAAGCCGCGCGGCCAGAGAGTGGCGCCACAGTTTCACAAAATATTCGGATGGCAGGGGCGACGGCACCCTGCCTACAGATTCGAGAAGGCTGACGGAGTCGTCAGCCTTCTTCCAGTCTACCGCCAGGGCGTCCCCGGGGCGTAAGTGAGAAGGTGCCGGACACGTCTGTCCCCCTTCTCCACTTAATTATTCAGACGGAGTACTCCTCAGAATTAGCCGGCAAAATAAACAGAACGAAACGAAACAAACAGAACGAAACGAGAGTACCTGACAGAGTTCGTTCGTCCAGTCGGCGGTCGGTGGCCCGGGCCAGATGGGTCTCTGCCGGATGGGTCGGGGGTCCTCGGACGACCCCACTTCCCGGCCAACGCACCAAATGTTGGAACCGAACTCTCGATTCCCTCCTGGGCAGGGGTCGCCGCGA
>NW_020252338.1:8701-11504 GCF_003255815.1 Theropithecus gelada | reverse complement strand
CTGGGCGGAGACTGGACACCCGAGTCTTGGGAGGCTCTGGGCGGAGACGGGACGCTCCAGTCTCGGGAGGCTCCGGGCGGAGATTAGATACGCGAGTCTTGGCAGGCTCCGGGGAGAGAAGAGACGCTCCATTCTCGGGAGGCTCTGGGCGGAGAGGAGGTACGCGAGTCTTGGGAGGCTCTGGGCGGAGATGAGACACTCCAGTCTCAGGAGGCTCCGGGAGGAGATGGGATACTCCAGTCTCGGGAGGCTCCAAGTGGAGACTGGACACCTGAGTCTCAGGAGGCTCTGGGCGGAGATGGGACACTCCAGTCTCAGGAGGCTCCGGGCAGAGACTAGACACTGGAGGCTTGGGAGGCTCTGGGTGGAGACAGGACACCCGAGTCTCGGGTGGCCGAGGGGAGAATTCCCTGCAGGGGTATTTACCAGGCTCCATGGGTTCGTCGGTTGTCGTCCCCTGGCCCTCACAAGCACATGCGTCCTCCAGCTTCCTCTCAGGATCCAGCGGTTTCAGCACCTGTAGTAGGAGATCTGGAGGCATATCTTCTCCCAGATTGGAGTTCATGGCCAAGGGAGGCTTGGCCGTCAGCTGGGCTTCCACTTCCTCTACGAACGTCTTCCGTGCTGGCTTGGCTCGTGAGAGCTTGGAAAACAGGGCCGCTTTCTTGCGCAGCTTTTTCTTCCTGCTTTTGGGGTCAGCTTGGGGACCTCTGAGAGATATTTTGGGGAGTAAAAACTCGTCACGGCGACAAACGAGCGTATCTTCGGGAGACGGGCAGCCGTAGCGGAAGTTGTCCATGCCCTGCGTCACAAATACCCGGTTCCGAGGGTCCATGGGCGGGAACCTCAGGCGCCTGTGCTTGCGCTTCGCGAAGCACTTGGAAGGCTGTTTGTCACAGTACCAGGGCTTGGAGTCCATGCCCGGGGACCTCGGCCGGTCCTGCGGCCCCTGGTCCCCCATGGTGGCCCTCGCTGGGGTGCCACCTCTCCAGTTTCCGCGGCTCCTGATCCCTGCCACTCTAGTCGCTAGGAGACCGCCAGCCACGTGCAGCCCAGGTTCCTTCCTGGAGGCAGGGCAGCGCTGATGCCATCTGCGCAGCCTGGATTCTAACAGGTGTGTAATGGAATCTCATTCTGGGTTTTATTTGTGTGTCCTAATGACTACTGGTATTGAACATCTCTATATTTGCTTATTTGCCATCCTTATCTCTCCTTGGTTTAAGTTTCTGTTGATTTTTTCCCCCATTTTTAAATTGTGTTGCTGGATATCATATTTAGTTTTGAAAATTCTTGTTCTGTTCTGCATCTAAGTCCGTTATCACTTATATGATTTGCAAATTTTTCTCTTCATCCTTGGCTTTTCCCTTCATTGTCTTAACAGTGTCTATCAAAGAGAAATTTTTTTTAATTTGATGAAGTCCAATTTATTAATTTGTTCTTTTACAGATTGTACTTCTTTTGATGTATCTGTGAAAACTTTGCTTATCCAAAGGTCACAGAGATTTTTTAAAATTTAAATCTGTTTAAAGTTTTGTAAACAGCACACGATACAGATCAAAGTACTTTTTTTTTTTTTAAAGTGTCTATTGTCTATGTATATCTGGTAATTTCAGAACTATTTTTGTAAAGATTATATTTTTTCCACTGAATTGCCTTTGGAAATTTGTAGAATATAAGCTGTCTATATTTTTTTGTGGGTCAATTTCTTGACATTCTTTTCTCTTCCAGATTTTTCTCTCACACAAATTTCACCCTCTGTTGATTACTTTAGCTTTAAAATAAATCTAGAAATTTGGATATATTAGTTCTTTAACAATGTTCATTTACAAAGTTGCTTCTTCGAGGTCCTTTGAATTTCTACAGAAATTTTTAAAATAAGTTTGTCAATGCCTAAAAAAAATTCCGCTGGGATTTTGATTAGGATTCTGTTGAATCTGTAGATCAATTTGCAGGTAATTGACATATTAACAATAGGAGGTCTTCTGACCACTGAAAAAGTTACATTTTCCCATTTGTTTATGTGATTTTTAATTTTCTCAGGAATATTTTGTAGTTTTTAGTTCATATGTCTTTTACATTGTTTCTCCCCAGATTTTTCTAAATATTGCTTTTGATACTATTATATGTAGTATATTTAAATTGAAATTTCCAATTTTTTGATGTTAGTATATATAAATATTGAGTTTTGTATATCCGTCTTGTATCATACAGCCTTGGTAAACTCTCTTATTACTTTCAGGAGCATTTTTGTAGAGTTCATTGAATTTTCTATATATATGATAATGTCTTCTGTGAATAAAGACAGTTTCCCTTCTTTCTTTCCAAACTGAGTATCTTCATCCCCTCTGCTCAGCCCAGTTGCAATCCTTGATTTTCCTTTGAATAATATTAGTGAAATTTTTATCTCTCTTATGGTGTTTAAAACTATAACTATAAGCCGGGCGCGGTGGCTCAAGCCTGTAATCCCAGCACTTTGGGAGGCTGAGACGGGCGGATCACAAGGTCAGGAGATCGAGACCATCCTGGCTAACACGGTGAAACCCCGTCTCTACTAAAAAATACAAAAAACTAGCCGGGCGAGGTGGCGGGCGCATGTGGTCCCAGCTACTCCGGAGGCTGAGGCAGGAGAATGGCGTAAACCCGGGAGGCGGAGCTTGCAGTGAGCTGAGATCCGGCCACTGCACTCCAGCCTGGGCGACAGAGCCAGACTCCGTCTCAAAAAAAAAAAAAAAAAAAAAAAAAAGGGGGAACCCCGGGGCGGGGGGGCAAACCCCTGTAACCCCCCCCCTTTGGGGGGAGGAGC
>NW_020252338.1:0-8660 GCF_003255815.1 Theropithecus gelada | reverse complement strand
CGTAAACCCGGGAGGGGGGGGTCTTGGAGTGGGCTGAGACCCGCCCTCTTGGTCTACCCTTGGGAGAAAGAGCCAGACTCAGTCAAAAAAAAAAAAAAAAAAAAAAACTATAACTATGAAAAAGATTTTTTATAAAAAATTTAATTTTAGACAAATTCAGCTTGCATTATTCCTTCAGCATATTATTTTCTCATCACATGGTAATTTTTTTCTGTACATTCTTATTCATTTTTAAAAGAAATTTTCTTATTTCCCTTGTTAAGTGCAGCTGAAAATGTTTTCTACCATTACTAACAGGTATGCCTTAGTTCCTCCTTGTAAATAAGGCATGATCAATACCTCTCTTCCCTGTGGCTCCTCCTCTGTAAAATAGACCAATATATATTCCTCTTAGGTTTCTCATTAATGCAAAAAATGGTTTATGTGTAAATCAAGATAATCTATATAACATATATTTTTGTTTTGATTTTGTATCATGTTTGGCGCAGAATAAGCATCCAGTAAAGTATTGTTATTTTATACAGGATTACTACAACTTGAAAATAAAAATATTCTACATTCAGTGCCTAAATAAAGGAGAAGCAGAAATCATACAGATCTATTTATATGTCACAAATATTTTCATTTATCAGTTACAAGAATCTGTTAAACTCTCAACATATTTAGTAGATTTCATAATGCGAAGTTGCTAAGACCATTTTGGTATGGATTTATTTTTAACTTTTTCACTTGGAAAAATTCCATGGAATGTATGTTAAATTCAAGAGCCAATATTTCAACAATTCTCTATAACAGTACTCTAACTAGTAAGCTCATATGAGTTCTCATTTATCTAAAGTGGGTGAGGGTTTGAATAAAACTTCTATATTCTAAATAATCCCAGAGAAAAACACACATTGAAGCTCCTAAAGGTCAACTGGGCATCTCCAAAATTTTTCATGTGGCTGTTCATTAAAAGTTTTTGTACTTTACAGCCACTTCATTTTTTTCATTTTTCAAAGTAGAATATTATACAAAAGATTCATATCCAGAATACATAAATAATTATTAAAACTTAACAGTAAGACAACAGATAACACAAAACAAAATGTATAATACATAGTAGTAGCTTAACTTGTATAGAGATACATAGTTAAAGAAATAAATATAGTTGTGTGCACATATTGGTTAGTGCACATGCATATATTTTATAGCTCTGTCTGCTGAGAAACTAGAAAAAAATGACATCCAAGTAGCGAAAAGTACATCCACTGCCCAGATCTTGGTTTCTAAATACAATTATCCAAAATAACAAAAGCAAAATGAGACATCCTTGGAGAAATGAGTAATTCTAGGCCTGCGGCAGTGAAAACATAAGATGAGCCTGGAGTATTATGTGATGACAGAAAATAGGAAGTTCTCAGATAACAAAAGAATAAAAGCAGATCAGGAGCCAAACTGAAAGAGCACTCAATGGCCAAAGTTAAAACAATTTAAGCAACATGAGAATTAAAATTTTAAAATTATAACACAATATAAAATAAAATATCCATGAGTCCATATTGATACAAATGATTGTACAAATAAATAATGAAAAAAAAGTGCAAATCTGTCTTATGAAGAATTTCAAAAAATATACATAGATACTCCTCCCTCCAGGAGGTGGAATTTAAATGCCCTCCCCAGAGTGTGGGCTGGATTCTAAAAAATAGAATATGGATAGGGAAAAATAGTGACCTTTTAGTGGAGAAGCCTGGCAGTTCTCTCCTTAATCAAGTGATGAATGTTAATATCAGCAGTGAGACGTCACATTGGTATCATGCACTACTCTGATAGGATGTGATGAGAAAGACACTTTACCTCTGTAGTATTCTTCTCTAAATTCCAGAATCCTAGTCTACTGAGGAGAAAACATCTAACAAACCCAAGTCCAGGGACATCTTACAAAATTCTCAAGCGTTCCTCAAAATCATAAAGGTCATGGGAAACAATTAAAGGCAGAGAACTGGACATAGACTTTAGATTAAAGAGACATGAAAACTAAATTCAATGTGGTAGGCCGAGCTGTATCCTGACACTGAAGAGGACATGCGTATAAAAAAATCTACAAATCTGAATAAAGTCTGAAATTTAGTTAATAGTAATATGTCAATGTTAATTTTTTAGTTTAAACGCATGTACCATGTAAGATATTAATTTTAGGGGAAGCTGGGTAAAATGTGCATGAAAATGCTCTGTACAGTCTTTGCAATTGGTTCATAAATCAAAAATTATTCTAAAATAAAAGATTTCCAATTTAAACTATATATTGCATCATGATAAATGATCAGCAAATCACTACTAACCATGTAAGAGGGAAAGCTGTAGCTTCTTTAAAATGCATACTTGTGGCCCCTCTGTCCCCATATATAGTAAATCATAATTTTTTCGAAGTGGAGCCAGTCATCTACATTTTAACATGGTCTCTAAATTATACACACCAATAGGTGAAAATTACTTTTCTAAAGCCCTGTGCCTTTTATAGGCCCCGAAGACTTTCAAAGAGTTCAAAAACCACAGTAGTTATGGTATTATCCAAAGTCACCAAATTTGGAGAAAATTAAATTTCAGCAAGTGCTATATGGGAATGTAAAAATCAGATAGTGGAGCCCGTGGACAAAATAATTCACTTAGATGACATGTACATAACTGGTGGGCCCACAGGATAATGAAGTCATGATAGAAGAGTAAAGAAGATACAAAGTTTGGTGAGTACCTGACTGGCAGTGAAAAAGAAAACTAGGAGTGAAAGCAACTTACTTGTGTAAACAGCACTTCTTGGGTTAAAGAAAACTGACATCACTATAGAGTACAGAGAAATTACAACTGGCCTGTTCAATCAACAAGCAACAACCGCCTTAGTATGAAGTGTTACTCCAGAAATGAATAATGCAGCTGACAAGCAAAACCAACACCAACAAGCTAATAAATAAATGTTCAAGGAAGTCAAAATGCTCTGAGTAGAGCAGCATATAATGAATAAGTATACAAGAAAATTAAAATAAACAATGAAAATCCATGTGATGAAGTGCATTGGTTTAATGGAGCCTTAAGTAGTCCCAGTTCTGACATCTTTGTGTGCCTCTGACTGCTCTTAGTTAGTTACAACCTTTACTGCAGACTTAACTCAGGACACAATTTTCACCCTCCAGCAGACTCACATTATCTGCAGCCTTGCTGCCTCTTCCACCCACATGCAGCACCTGCCAGCCTTTTTCAGATACCCAATCATTTTCATTCTGATCCAACCCACTTTGGAATTCTTTTGCTTTTATTAGCTCTTGGTAAGTTTACTTTCTGGGATGGTTAATTTTCTGTGTCAACTTGGCTAGGCTATGGTGCCCAATTATTCGGTCAAACAGTCTAGATGTTGCTGTGGAGAGATTTTTAAGTTGTCATTTAACATTTTATATCAGTAGACTTTGAGTAAATCAGATTTACCTTCCATAGGATGGGTGAGCATCATCCAATCAGTTGAAGGCCTTCAAGAAAAAGACAGAAGTTCCCCCTAGAAGACGGATCTGTTTCAGTTTCCAGCCATTAGAATCAAGACTACAACATCAACTTTTGCCTGAATTTCTAACCTGCAACCAGGTCTGCAGATTTTGGATTTGCCCACCCCCACAGTTGCATAAACCAATAAAATTTCTCCCTCTCTCTCCGTCTCTCTCTCTCTCTCTCTCTCTCTCTCTCTCTCTCCATATATATATATGTGTATATATATATATATACCTCCACAGCAACATCTAGACTGCTGATAATTTATCATGATGCAATATATAGTCTAAATTGGAAACCTTTTATTTTAGAATAATTTTTGATTTATGAACCAGTTGCAAAGACTGTACAGAGCTTGGTAAAGAGAAATTGTGGGAAACTTACACAGAACTTAAAAGATTGAAAATAACTAAGAGTGCCGCCTCAGATATTATCTGCTTATCCTCTCTTTGCAGATCTGCTCACCCACATAGCTTTCTGTCACATGCTTTTGCTTTCCTGTTTACTCTTACTGCTGCAGAACCAGATAGCCTTGAAAAGATTAACTTTATTCTGTCTCATGCATCAGCAACAGAAGTTGTCAACTTGAATCTTTATTACCGGTGATCACATAAAAGCTGAGAAACACAAGATTTCTTTTTTCACCTTAGAAGTTGAATTAGTCACCCTAAAAAAAAATAGCTAGGCTTGTAAACGGAACACATTTTATTTAGGAATCATTGAGAAAGAATAAGCAAAACAAACAAACAAACCAAAAACCTATGACTCTTTTCTAAGGAGAACCAACTTAGAAAAAGAGGAAGATGCAAGAGGTTAGGCCGTAAGCATGCAGTGATAATCCACTTCTCAAAGCAACTCCATCAAGAATAATAATGATTTTGGACAAATGCTAACATTTATTCAGAGCTAGACATCAAGTTAAACCCTTTATAGGCATTATCCTAACCATACTTCGAGAAAGATTCCATTGTCTTTACCAATTTACAGACGAGAGAACCAAGGCTTAGGAAGGTTAAATAACTTTCCCAAGGTCACACAGTGAGGTTTGGTGGGGCAGGAATTTGACATCAAGTCTCATTTCAACACCTCCACTCTCATTCATTGCTCACAGGCTCATAGAATTCTCTGTTGTCAACAATCCTCTCAAATGTGACTTCAGCAAATATTTTTCTTGCTCCCGTCCATGCCTACCTAGCTTCTCTAATGGAATCACAGCAAACTACTTCAAATGGCCAAAAAACCCTGAATTATTCCAGGTCTCCTTCTTTTGCCAGGTGATATACCCCCATTTAAGTAAAAGAAGGAATGTACTGGGTTCCATAGTTGAAGAGTCTTTCAGGTAAGGCCAGATGCAGGCATTTTAATAATGTCATGGGTCACACTTTTTGTCATACTTTTTTTCTTTTTTATTATAATTTTTGTTTTATTGGTTTATTATTTTATTTTTCTTTTTTTATTCTAGGACATCTTGTTATAGCATGTCATACTTTTTTTTTTTTTTTTACACAGTTCTGCTTTCCTGTGTGTGCTTTAATCCTCAGCGTGCTTTCTCCTTGCAGTCATAAGAGGGCCAGCAGTAGCTGTAGGTTTAATCCTTCTACATTAGCAATCTTAGCTTTCCCAATGGTTTTAGCCAAGAAAGCTCAGGATTGTTTCTCCTTGGGCAGACCTGGGCCCCCTTGGGGACATGGAAATGGTGTAGTTTCTTTTAAATCACATGTTCCAGGAATAGGGAATGGTGGTTTCTCCAAATAAACTCAAGATGTTGCTGATAGTAGAAGGCCATTAAAACTAGGTGGTCAAGCTTCCTCATTCTGAAGTCTAGCTACATGCCTTTATCCGTACTATCCCTATATTAACCAATTTCCAAAGCTCACCTCTATCAACCTCCTTTAATCAGTTGTACTGAATTTTTAACCTTCAGGACATATTGTTAACATTTTATTGCTTTATTGTTTCTCTTTTTACATCATGAGACTGTAAAACCACACTCAGGTTTTAAAACTGAATTAGCTATTTTCCTTCTTCTTTATGCTTCATATCTATTCCACTGCATGTATTCTTTGGCATGGTGGATAGTATCTTTGTTGGCCCAATTGTCCAGAGAAGAAACGAGCCATAATCTTTGACTTTTATCCTCCTTTACTCCCACAGCCAGTTATTCATAAAACCCTGTAACCTGCTCGCTTCAGATCTCTTGACTTCTTCCAAGTCTTGCCACCCTATTTTGCTATTAGTTCAGATTTCCTCATTTCTTGATTATTCTACTTACCACTCTGACATATTGTCCTCCTTTCAAATATGTTCTCTAATTTTCAAGAAAACTGATCTTTCGAAAGCACAGATGTGATCCCACGACTCTCCTCTTAACAACATTTCAACGATTCCCTGCTGTATGATTTTCATGGACCTTGGTTTCCTTATTGTTAAAGGAAAGGCATAAAGAGATGATCTCCTGGAGATGATCTCCAGCTCTATGATTCTGTTAATCTTTGCCATCCTAAAGTAGTTAGCTCTGTTTAATCACTTGGTAATTTGTTTGTCTACCTTTTGGATTATGGACTGAGACCCTGTGTTTTTCTGGTTATCGCCTCTTACTGTATCTCATGAGAATGCTGGGTCAAGTCCTGTTGAGCAGTCATCTCACATTGAGAACAGCTCGCTAAGCGTAACCATGGCCATTCCAGAGTATAAATCAATATGAATTATTTGGAACATATCTGCTCTTTTAACTACCACCATTTGCTTCATGCAAATGTCTAAAAATTGTATATGAGAATTACTTCTACCTTATGTTGTTGACATTGGAACTTCTTACAATAAGGAGAACTGCAAATGTACAAGTGAAAAATATTAGTGTACCATAAGACAAAAAGCAGATGTGTTAATGCATTATCAACACTAGGGTATTATTAGGTTATTTAATAGCCGGTGAACTATACCACCATAGGAATTTAAAATCACTCTTTTCCTCCTATCCTTCTGAATGCTGGTGAAAACCTTAGAAATGACCACATGTAGGAAGCTGTTAAACGTTTCCAGTTAAATAATTCATTCTACCTAAAGGAACACATACATCCCCACTTGCCAATTTAATGTACCTTACACAGATGCATTAGTTTACAAGGGAGGAATACTTGTTTTAGTAGTGTCCCATACAGCAATGTTCATTCAAATCACTCATCCATAAACACACATTGTAATACCCAAGGGCATAATTGACATATACTTTCTTCATTTCCAATAAGCTTGGGTGTGCACCGTTGCTCGTTCTTGGCCAACGTGACCCAATCAAACTTGGCTACCCCCCCTTCAGGTGGAGTGGCGAGTGCCACTTTGCTTGCTTATTTCAGGTGGCTTTTAATTCTGGGATTACATGTGTACTGGCAATCATGATTAGCCTATAATGGCTAACAAAGTACTATAAATCAATAAAACTGGAAGTAGAGGGAAAAAAGACAATAAAGAGAATCAAATCCTATGTTAGAATGCACATTTTTGTGGCTGCTTGTGGCAGAGATGTATAATCAAGCAACTGGTCAGGAAAGCAGACAGCAAAACTCAGCCATGGATGGATAGAAAATTTTGACATTATGAAGAGCATCACAGACATCAATAAGTATCTACTGAGCACATATCATGTGTCAGGCATTGATCTAGATGCTGAGCATACAAAAGGAAGCAACACAGACAAAATTTCCTGTTCTTCTGGGGGTTAAATTTTAGTGGAGAGAGACAGATGGGAAACAAAATAAGTAAGTAAAATATATAGTCGTTAGATACTAATGGTTGGTGGAAGGGTAGTAACTTTAAAATAACAAGTTGGAGACAACCTCATTGAGAAAGAGGTGAAGAGGCAAGCCAGGAGGTAATTTTTTTGAAGAGTATTCCAAGGAGAGAAAACTGCAAAGCAAAGAGCACAATTAGGGAAAGTTTCCAATTATGTTGTTAATCTAATAAAGTAGGGATGAGTCTCCACAGAGGATATGCTATAAGGAATGAACAAAGCACTATTCAGTTACCTCAAGCATTTCTAGGATGCACCCTTTGAGCAAAACTTTGGAAAATCTTTTGAAAGCATTTCTAAGATGCATTATTCCTTAAATGTATTAAACTTTAATTGGTAAGGTTTGACAGTTATACAATTACTGATTTTTTTCATGTTCACCCATAGAGAGCAATAATTTGCATAAGAGAAACCCTGATTTTAATACTCTCTTTTCTGGATAGTTTTGCATAATTTTTATGCGATTTCCTTGATGAACCCACTAATACTCTCTTCCATCCATAGTTTTGCATAATCTGCATAATAAGGACATACTGAAGAAGAACTGGGAACTGAGCAATTCAGCAAGATCACAGAAACATATGTTGGGAGCTGCCTGTCAGCAAATGCTCCTAGAAATTCTGTGACTATCAGGACAAATCTTGCAGATAATGGTAAAATAAATGGCCTTGGCAAGATTTTGTATAGACTGCATATTTCTTGTGGGGTCATCACTACTTTTAAAGAATCCAATTGGAATTGTTATTTCAGAACACAACTCTTTGGGTGCCTGCATACTTTTCTGTCTTCCAGATTTCTCTAAAATATTTATCTTCCTAACTGCTCATTGCCCTGTTGAGTGTAGACTGTTGATTAGAGGGGACTTCCATAGCATTGGATTATGGGAAGCTAGCAGGACATTCCAGTTACCTTGCTCCATAACACATTATCCTAAAACTTAAAGGCTTGTAACAACTATATTTTTGTTTGTAATTTTTTGGGTCAGGAATTCTGGAAGGGTTTGGGATGGTGGTAATCTGAAGGCTTGACTGGACTGGATATATCCAAAGTGGTTCACTCACATAGCTGTCAGTTGATGCTGTCCTCAGCCTGTCAATCCAAGCACTTCCAAGTGACCTCTTCATGTTGTCTGGGCTTCCTCCCGATAAGAAGCTCCAGTCAGATTCTTACAAGGCAGCCCAAGGCTCCAAATGTGAGTGCTGCAACATTTAAGATGGAAGCTGCATTACTTTTTATAATTTAGCCTTGGATGCCATACCGTGTTATTTCCATCACATTCTATTTGTTACAAATGAGATATCAGCCCACCCAGAGTTCAGAAGAGGTTACATGTACCTCCCTCCTGATGAGAGGAATG
>NW_020252337.1:0-1491 GCF_003255815.1 Theropithecus gelada | reverse complement strand
AGGAGAACTTCCCCAACCTAGTAGGGCAGGCCAACATTCAAATTCAGAAAATACAGAGAACGCCACAAAAATACTCCTTGAGAAGAGCAACTCCAAGACACATAATTGCCAGATTCACCAAAGTTGAAATGAAGGAAAAAATCTTAAGGGCAGCCAGAGAGAAAGGTCGGGTTACCCACAAAGGGAAGCCCATCAGACTAACAGTAGATCTCTCGGCAGAAACTCTACAAGCCAGAAGAGAGTGGGGGCCGATATTCAACATTCTTAAAGAAAAGAATTTTCAACCCAGAATTTCATATCCAGCCAAACTAAGTTTCATAAGTAAAGGAGAAATAAAATCCTTTACAGATAAGCAAATGCTTAGAGATTTTGTCACCACCCGGCCTGCCTTACAAGAGACCTTGAAGGAAGCACTAAACAGGGAAAGGAACAACCGGTACCAGTCATTGCAAAAACATGCCAAAATGTAAAGACCATCAAGGCTAGGAAGAAACTGCATCAACTAACGAGCAAAATAACCAGTTAATATCATAATGACAGGATCAAGTTCACACATAACAATCTTAACCTTAAATGTAAATGGACTAAATGCTCCACTTAAAAGACACAGACTGGCAAACTGGATAAAGAGTCAAGACCCATCAGTCTGCTGTATTCAGGAGACTCATCTCACATGCAGAGACATACATAGGCTCAAAATAAAGGGATGGAGGAAGATCTACCAAGCAAATGGAGAACAAAAAAAAGCAGAGGTTGCAATCCTAGTCTCTGATAAAACAGACTTTAAACCATCAAAGATCAAAAGAGACAAAGAAGGCCATTACATAATGGTAAAGGGATCAATTCCACAGGAAGAGCTAACTATCCTAAATATATATGCACCCAATACAGGAGCACCCAGATTCGTAAAACAAGTCCTTAGAGACTTACAAAGAGACTTAGACTTCCATACAATAATAATGGGAGACTGTCTAATGTCAACATTAGACAGATCAACGAGACAGAAAGTTAACAAGGATATCCAGGAATTGAACTCATCTCTGCAGCAAGCAGACCTAATAGACATCTACAGAACTCTCCACCCCAAATCAACAGAATATACATTCTTCTCAGCACCACATCACACTTATTCCAAAATTGACCACATAATTGGAAGTAAAGCACTCCTCAGCAAATGTACAAGAACAGAAATTATAACAAACTGTCTCCTCAGACCACAGTGCAATCAAACTAGAACTCAGGACTAAGAAACTCAATAAAAACCGCTCAACTACATGGAAACTGAATAACCTGCTCCTGAATGACTACTGGGTACATAACGAAATGAAGGCAGAAATAAAGATGTTCTTTGAAACCAATGAGAACAAAGATACAACATACCAGAGTCTCTGGGAGACATTTAAAGCAGTGTGTAGAGGGATATTTATGGCACCAAATGCCCATGAGAGAAAGCTGGAAAGATCTAAAATTGACACTCTAACATCACAATTA
>NW_020252336.1:0-1491 GCF_003255815.1 Theropithecus gelada | reverse complement strand
CCTATAGTCTTCAAAGGGATCCGATAACAAAGAGAAAGAAGCTTTCTGAGAAACTTCTTTGTGTTCTGTGAAATCATCTCACAGAGTTACAGCTTTCCCCTCAAGAAGCCTTTCGCTAACACAGTTCTTGAGGAATTTTCAAAGTGATATTAGGAGACCCATAGAGGGCTATGTTGAAAAAGGAAATATCCTCAGTTGAAATCTGGAAAGAAGCTTTCTGAGAAACTGCTCTGTGATGTGTGACTTCCACTCATAGAGTTACATCTGTATTTGGTGGCTCTCTTTGCTAGCCTTATTTCTGTGGAATCTGAGAACAGATATTTCGGATTCCTTTGAAGACTCTAGGGCCAAAGGAAATATCCTCCGATAACAAAGAGAAAGAAGCTTTCTGAGAAACTTCTTTGTGTTCTGTGAAATCATCTCACAGAGTTACAGCTTTCCCCGCAAGAAGCCTCTCGCTAAGACCGATCTTGTGGAATGGCAAAGTGATATTTGGAAGCCCATAGAGGGCTATGGTGAAAGAGGAAACATCCTCAGATGAAATCTGGAAAGAAGCTTTCTGAGAAACTGCTTAGTGTTCTGTTAATTCATCTCATAGAGTTACATCTGTATTTCGTGGATGTCTTTGCTAGCCGTATTTCTGTGGAATCCGAGAGCAGATATTTCGGATTCCTTTGAAGACTATAGGGCCAAAGGAAATATCCTCCAATAACAAAGAGAAAGAAGCTTTCGGAGAAAATTCTTTGTGTTCTGTGAAATCATCTCACAGAGTTACAGCTTTCCCCTAAAGAAGCCTTTCGCTAAGACAGTTCTTGTGGAATTGGCAAAGTGATATTTGGAAGCCCATTGAGGGCTATGGTGAAAAAGGAAATATCCTCAGATGAAATCTGGAAAGAAGCTTTCTGAGAAACTGCTCTGTGATGTGTGACTTCCACTCAGAGTGTTACATCTGCATTTCGTGGATCTCTTTGGTAGCCTTATTTCTGTGGAATCTGAGAACAGATATTTCAGATCCCTTTGAAGACTATAGGGCCAAAGGAAATATCCTCCAACAACAAAGAGAAAGAAGCTTTCTGAGAAACTTCTTTGTGTTCTGTGAAATCATCTCATAGAGTAACAGCTTTCCCCTCAAGAAGCCTTTCGGTAATACAGTTCTTGTGGAATTGGCAAAGTGATATTTGGAAGCCCATAGAGGGCGATGGTGAAAGAGGAAATATGCTCAGATGAAATCTGGAAAGAAGCTTTCTGAGAAACTGCTTAGTGTTCTGTTAATTCATCTAACAGAGTTACACCTGTTTTTGGTGGTCTTTGCTAGCCTTATTTCTGTGCAATCCAAGAGCAGATATTTCGGATCCCTTTGAAGACTATAGGGTCAAAGGAAATATCCTCCGATAACAAAGAGAAAGAAGCTTTCTGAGAATCTATTTTGTGTTCTGTGAAATCTTCTCACAGAGTTACAGCTTTCCCCTCAAGAAGCCTTTCGCTAAGACA
>NW_020252335.1:0-1492 GCF_003255815.1 Theropithecus gelada | reverse complement strand
AGAACCTACAAAGAACTCAAACAAATTTACAAGAAAAAAACAAACAACCCCATCAAAAAGTGGGCAAAGGATATGAACAGACATTTCTCAAAAGAAGACATTCATACAGCCAACAGACACATGAAAAAATGCTCATCATCACTGGCCATCAGAGAAATGCAAATCAAAACCACAATGAGATACCATCTCACACCAGTTAGAATGGCGATCATTAAAAAGTCAGGAAACAACAGGTGCTGGAGAGGATGTGGAGAAATAGGAACACTTTTACACTGTTGGTGGGATTGTAAACTAGTTCAACCATGATGGAAAACAGTATGGCGATTCCTCAAGGATCTAGAACTAGATGTACCATATGACCCAGCCATCCCATTACTGGGTATATACCCAAAGGATTATAAATCATGCTGCTATAAAGACACATGCACACGTATGTTTATTGCGGCACTATTCACAATAGCAAAGACTTGGAATCAACCCAAATGTCCATCAGTGACAGACTGGATTAAGAAAATGTGGCACATATACACCATGGAATACTATGCAGCCATAAAAAAGGATGAGTTTGTGTCCTTTGTAGGGACATGGATGCAGCTGGAAACCATCATTCTTAGTAAACTATCACAAGAACAGAAAACCAAACACCGCATGTTCTCACTCATAGGTGGGAACTGAACAATGAGATCACCTGGACTCAGGAAGGGGAACATCACACACCGGGGCCTATCATGGGGAGGGGGGAGGGGGGAGGGATTGCATTGGGAGTTATACCTGATGTAAATGACGAGTTGATGGGTGCTGATGAGTTGATGGCTGCAGCACACCAACATGGCACAAGTATACATATGTAACAAACCTGCACATTATGCACATGTACCCTAGAACTCAAAGTATAATAATAAAAATAATTAAAAAAAAGAAAAGAATTTTCAACCCAGAATTTCATATCCAGCCAAACTAAGTTTCATAAGTGAAGGAGAAATAAAATCCTTTACAGACAAGCAAATACTTAGAGATTTTCTCACCACCAGGCCTGCCCTACAAGAGATCCTGAAGGAAGCACTAAACATGGAAAGGAAAAACAGGTACTAACCATTGCAAAAACATGTCAAAATGTAAAGTCCATCGATGCTAGGAAGAAACTGCATCAACTAGCGAGCAAAATAACCAGCTAATATCATAATGACAGGATCAAGTTCACACATAACAATATTTACCTTAAAAGTAAATGGACTAAATGGTCCAATTAAAAGACACAGACTGGAAAATTGGATAAAGAGTCAAGACCCATCAGTTTGCTGTATTCAGGAGACCCATCTCACATGCAGAGACACACATAGGCTCAAAATAAAGGAATGGAGGAAGATCTACCAAGCAAATGGAAAACAAAAAAAAGCAGGGGTTGCAATCCCAGTCTCTGATAAAACAGACTTTAAACCATCAAGGATCAAAAGAGACAAAGAAGGCCATTACATAATGGTAAAGGGATCAA
>NW_020252334.1:0-1492 GCF_003255815.1 Theropithecus gelada | reverse complement strand
TATTGCTCCACAATTGAAATACTATGTGAGGCAAACAAGAGAGAGCCAAATAAAAGTTAAATACTTACTTCTTCTTTATAAGTAATCACTCAGAATATACCTAAATAACCAAGTGCATTTACATATTTCTTTTTTACTACAATAAAAACGGAATCTAATGATAGAAACTTTTATTGTTTTTAAATTACTGATTTGGCATCGTATAAATCTACCTTATTAGTACTTTAAAGTTCACTATCAAAAAAATAAGTTCACTATCTTGTAATGAAACTCTGTGTATAAAAATTACAACTGATCATCATTAAAATTACAGCCACCGAGGCCCAAAATGTTGTAAGGAACACGTTTCGCTGCTGGAAGTTTCCATTCCCAGGACTATCCAAGCAGAACAGATGCCAGATGCTCCCATGGCAACAAAACTGAATGCCCTTCAGGGTCACAAGTTTTTGATGTGATATTCAGTGAAGGAAAGTTATTTTTTCTTTTTCTACAATAAATAGAACCAGAAAGAGTCATAGAAATAGGAGCTGACTTAACTATTTGCATTATTCAAATATTAAATTCCTAAAATCGCAGACACTTTAAAAAAGATTAGAGCATATTTGAAAGCAAACTTTCACATTATAATACAATTTAATTTGGTATATATATAGTGGCAGGATTTTTTTTTTTTTTTTTTTAGATAGAGTATTGCTCTGTTACCCAGGCTGGAGTGCAGTGGCACGATCTCAGCTCACTGCAACCTCTGCCTCCTGAGTTCAAGCTATTCTCCTGCCGCAGCTTCCTGAGTAGCTGGGACTACAGGCATGTGCCACCACACCCGGCTAATTTTTGTATTTTTAGTAGAGACAGGGTTTCACCGTATTAGCCAGGCTGGTCTCGAACTCCTGAACTTGTGACCCACCCGCCTCGGCCTCCCAAAGTGCTGCGATTACAGGTGCCACCACACCCGAACAGGCAAATTATTTTTTTTTTAATTTACTTAGATATAGGTAATAAGAATTTAGAAGAAGAAACCTGAGGGAGCATATAGGTCAAATACAAGACCTAGATGAGAACACTTCTGTGAAACGGATCAAGTCAATCCAGGAAGTGACAAGATTAGCCATTAATATTGCTTTCATTGACAAAAATAATTATCCAACATTCATTGGCATTTGCCAGGGACTGGGGTGAGGGGAATTTGGTGAGATGCCATTTAAAGGGTGTAACATTCTAGTTATGCAAGATAAATAAATCCTAGAAATCTACTGTACAACATGAAGCCTATAGATAATAATACTATATTGTGCTCTTAAAAATTTAAGACGGTTGATCTCATTTTGAGTGTTGTTACCACAATAAAAAAATATAATTATAGTTTTTGGATATATATACATTTTATCTCACTTCATTTTAAAGTTATTTTCACACCAAGTATAATGTCCTTCCTTCAAGAATATAAAACATTAAATGTCAATTTAATTTATATAATATTCATATATATAAAAGT
>NW_020252333.1:0-1492 GCF_003255815.1 Theropithecus gelada | reverse complement strand
ATAAATAGTTTAAAATACAATAAGGAAGTTCTATGAAATCCAAGAGAGAGTTGAAGAATGACACAAAGAAGCCAGAAAACCAATTCAGGATTATAAGAGACGAGATAATTCTCTTTTTAAAATCCAGAAATTATGAAAAAAAATACTAAATGAATTTCAAAATAGAGTTGAGATTTTTAATAATATTCTAGAATAAGTATAAGAAACAATTTCAGATATTGAACATTGGTCTTAAAATTTAGCCTAGTCAGACAAAATGAAGAAAATATAATTTTTTAAAATGAACAAATCCTCCAAGAAATATGGGATTATGCAAAACAAACAAATGTGTGACATATAGACATTCCTGTGAGAGAAGAAGAAAATGTAAGACAATTGAAAAACATATTTGAGGAATTAATTCAAGAAAGTTTCCCTGATCTTCTTAGAGAGATAGACTTCCAGAAATAGGAAACTCAGAGAACACCTGGCAGATACTATACAAGACAAACATCATCAAGCTATATAGTCATCAGATTATCCAAAATCAACACTAAACAAAAAATCTTAAAACCTTCTAGAGAGAAATGTAAAATCACCTATAAAGGAAATCTCATCAGACTTACAGTGGACTTAGCAGAAACTTTACAAACCAGAAGAGACTGGGGGCTTATTTTTAGCTTTCTTGAAGAAAAAAAAAAAAAAAAAAAAATGACAACCAAGAATTTTATATCATGCTGAATTAAGTTTCATAAATGAAGGAGAAATAAACTCATTACCAGACAAAACAAATGCTAAGTGAATATGTCACTATTAAGTTGGTCTTACAGAATATGCGCAAAGAAGTTCTAAGCATGGAACCAAAATACCTGACATGATAAAAATACACATAAGTATTATACAAAGTTCATAGACCCTCTAAGGCAATTACACAATTGAGATTACAGCCACTAACTAACAACACTATGACAAGAATAAAAACTCACATTCAATATTAACCTTGAATATAAATAACCTAAATGTTCCACTTAAAATATATAAATTGGCAAATTGTATAAAAAGCAAGATTCAGGCCGGGCGCGGTGGCTCAAGCCTGTAATCCCAGCACTTTGGGAGGCCAAGACGGGCGGATCACGAGGTCAGGAGATCGAGACCATCCTGGCGAACACGGTGAAACCCCGTCTCTACTAAAAAATACAAAAAACTAGCCGGGCGAGGTGGCGGGCGCCTGTGGTCCCAGCTACTCGGGAGGCTGAGGCAGGAGAATGGCCTAAGCCCCGGAGGCGGAGCTTGCAGTGAGCCGAGATCGCGCCACTGCACTCCAGCCTGGGCGACAGAGCCAGACTCCGTCTCAAAAAAAAAAAAAAAAAAAAAAAAAAGCAAGATTCAGCCATGTGCTTTCTACAAGAGACCAATTTAATGTGTAAAAACACCCATAAACCCAAAGTAAATGGGTAAAAAAAGAAATATCATGCAAATGGAAAATGTAAAAGAACAGGAATTGCTATTATTA
>NW_020252332.1:0-1492 GCF_003255815.1 Theropithecus gelada | reverse complement strand
TCCACGAAATACAGATGCAACTCTGTGAGATGAATTAACAGAACACTAAGCAGTTTCTCAGAAAGCTTCTTTCTAGATTTCATCTGTGGATATTTCCTTTTTCACCATAGCCCTCTATGGGCTTCCAAATATCATTTTGCCAATTCCACAAGAACTGTCTTAGCGAAAGGCTTCTTGAGTGGAAAGCTGTATCTCTGTGAGATGATTTCACAGAACACAAAGAAGTTTCTCAGAAAGCTTCTTTCTCTTCGTTATCGGAGGATATTTCCTTTGGCCCTATAGTCTTCAAAGAAAGGAATCCGAAATATATGTTCTCAGATTCCACAGAAATAAGGCTAGCAAAGTGATCCACGAAATACAGATGTAACTCTGTGAGTAGAAGTCACACATCACAGAGCAGTTTCTCAGAAAGATTCTTTCCAGATTTCATCTGTGGATATTTCCTTTTTCACCATAGCCCTCTATGGGCTTCCAAATATCACTTTGCCAATTCCACAAGAACTGTCTTAGCGAAAGGATTCTTGAGGGGAAAGCTGTAACGTTGTGAGATGATTTCAGAGAACACAAAGCAGTTTCTCAGAAAGCTTCTTTCTCTTTGTTATCGGAGGATATTTCCTTTGGCCCTATAGTCTTCAAAGAAAGGGATCCGAAATATCTGTTCTCAGATTCCACAGAAAGAAGGCTAGCAAAGAGATCCATGAAATACAGATGTAACACTGTGAGATGAATTAACAGAACACTAAGCAGTTTCTCCGAAAGCTTCATTCCAGATTTCATCTGAGGATATTTCCTTTTTCACCATAGCCCTCTATGGGCTCCCAAATGTCACTTTGCCAATTCCACAAGAACTGTCTTAGCGAAAGGCTTCTTGAGGGGAAAGCTGTAACTCTGTGAGATGATTTCACAGAACACCAAGACGTTTCTCAGAAAGTTTCTTTCTCTTTGTTATCGGAGGATATTTCCGTTGGCCCTATAGTTTTCAAAGTAAGGGATCCGAAATATCTGTTCTCAGATTCCGCAGAAATAAGGCTAGCAAAGATATCCCCGAAATACAGATGTAACACTGTGAGATGAATTAACAGAACACTAAAGAGTTTCTCAGAAATCTTCTTTCCAGATGTCATCTGAGGATATTTCCTTTTTCACCATAGCCCTCTATGTGCTCCCAAATATCACTTTGCCAATTCCACAAGAATTGTCTTAGCGAAAGGCTTCTTGAGGGGAAAGCTGTAACCCTGTGAGATGATTTCACAGAACACAAAGAAGTTTCTCAGAAAGCTTCTTTCTCTTTGTTATCGGAGGATATTTCCTTTGGCCCTATAGTCTTCAAAGAAAGGGATGTGATATATCTGTTCTCAGATTCCACAGAAATAAGGCTAGCAAAGAGATCCACGAAATACAGATGTAACTCTGTGAGTAGAAGTCACACATCACAGAGCAGTTTGTCAGAAATCTTCTTTCCAGATTTCATCTGAGGATATTTCCTTTTTCA
>NW_020252331.1:0-1492 GCF_003255815.1 Theropithecus gelada | reverse complement strand
CCTCCAAAGGACAAACAATGCCCAGCTCCACCGTACGAAGCACTAGCGTAGCCAAACTCACAGGGACACACCGTGGAAGAGTGGGTGCCAGGGACTGGGAAGAGGGCATGGGGAGTTTAATGGGGACAGAATTTCAGGTATGCAAGATGAAAAGAGTTATGGAGCTAAACGGTGGTGATGTTTGCACAACAGCGTGAATGCACTGAGTGCCACTGAACTGCACACTTAAAAATTAAGATGGTGAATTTTATGTTATATGTATTTTGTGATACATTTTTTTTTTTTGAGACGAAGTCTTGCTCTGTCACCCAAGCTGGAATGCAATGGTGCATTCTCGGCTCACTGCAAACTCCGCCTAGCGAGTTCAAGCGATTCTCCTGCCTCAGCCTCCCGAGTGGCTGGGATTACAGGTACCCACAACTACAGCCAGCTAATTTTTATATTTTTAGTAGAGACAGAGTTTCACCATGTTGGCCAGGCTGGTCTCAAACTCCTGACCTCAGGTAATCCACCTGCCTTGGCCTCCCAAAGTGCTGGGATTACAGGTGTGTACCACCACGCCCAGCCTATCACAATTTTTAAAAATTAAAAAATAAATAAAGCCAGGTTCAGTGGCTCACACCTATAATTCCAGCACTTTGGGAGACCAAGGAGGGACGATCACTTGAGCCCCGGAGTTCAAGAACAGCCTGGGCAACATAGCGAGACTCCATCTCTTCAAAAAATTAACTGGGCATGATGGTGCGTGCCTGTAGTCCCAGCTAGTCGACAGGCTGAGATGGGAGGATGGCTTGAGCCTGGGAGGTCAAGGCTGCAGTAAGCTATGATAATACCACTGCACTTCAGCCTGGGTGACAAAGTGAGACCCTGTCTCAAAAAAACAAAAACTAAAAGTAAATCGGTTTAAAAACAAATGAAAGAAGGCAGTTCTTAGAAAGATTCAGGTATCTCATTAGAAGAGGAGTCGCAGGACTGTGGGAACCAGGACTACAACTGTGTTACCACTAGGACGCTCCCCACCTAGTCCCATCCCGGCTCCTTTCTGATCAGTGGTTTCTCCTCTCTGGCTGAGGCCGGCTTCTCCCCTGCTGGGAGAAGCATGGCTGCTGAAGGCTTCTGCCATTCTTGTTTAGTTCCAGTTCAAAAAGCTCCCAGGAAAGCCATGCAATCAGCCGGCTCAGCCGACTGCCCCTCCCCACACCCACCATGAACAATATAGTGGTGTTGTATGAAAACCTGGTACCTGCCTCGGGGCCTCAGAGAGGGGAGTGAGAGGCAGATAGACAAGAGACACCAGCAACAAGATCGGTCAGGCTTCCCAGAGACAGTTACGTGAAGGGACATAGGTATTTGCATTTCTTTCCATCTTGCTTCATAGTATAAGTCAACCAAAGTTTCCAGAATGCAGGACCATGAGACCTGGGCCTTCAGAACTGCTCAGTCTTACTCATCTGCTCTGAGGCTCTGGCTGGGGGTGCTGGTGCAGAAGCAG
>NW_020252330.1:0-1493 GCF_003255815.1 Theropithecus gelada | reverse complement strand
GAAAGAGATCCACGAAATACAGATGTAACTCCGTGAGATGAATTAACAGAACACTAAGCAGTTTCTCAGAAATCTTCTTTCCAGATTTCAGCTGAGGATATTTCCTGTTTTACCATAGCCCTCTATGGGCTTCCAAATATCACTTTGCCAATTCCACACGAACTGTCTTAGTGAAAGGCTTCTTGAGGGGAAAGCTGTAACTCTGTGAGATGATTTAACAGAACACAAAGAAGTTTCTCAGAAAGCTTCTCTCTTTGCTATCGGAGGATATTTCCTTTGGCGCTATAGTCTTCAAAGGCATCCGAAATATCTGTTCTCACATTCCACAGAAATAAGGCTAGCAAAGAGATCCACGACATAAAGATGTAACTCTTTGAGATGAATTAACAGAACACTAAGCAGTTTCTCAGAAATCTTCATTCCAGATTCCCTCTGAGGATATTTCCTTTTTCACATTAGCACTCTGTGGGCTTCCAAATATCACTTTGTCAATTACACAAGAACTGTCTTAGCGAAAGGATTCTTGAGGGGAAAGCTGTAACTCTGTGAGATGATTTCACACAACACAAAGAAGTTTCTCAGAAAGCTTCTTTCTCTTTGTTATCGGAGGATTTTTCCTTTGGCCCTATAATCTTCAGGGGGATCCGAAATATCTGTTCTCAGATTCCGCAGAAATAAGGCTAGCAAAGAGATCCATTAAATACAGATGTAACTCTGTGAGTGGAAGTCACAAATCACAGAGCAGTTTCTCNGAAAGAGATCCACGAAATACAGATGTAACTCCGTGAGATGAATTAACAGAACACTAAGCAGTTTCTCAGAAATCTTCTTTCCAGATTTCAGCTGAGGATATTTCCTGTTTTACCATAGCCCTCTATGGGCTTCCAAATATCACTTTGCCAATTCCACACGAACTGTCTTAGTGAAAGGCTTCTTGAGGGGAAAGCTGTAACTCTGTGAGATGATTTAACAGAACACAAAGAAGTTTCTCAGAAAGCTTCTCTCTTTGCTATCGGAGGATATTTCCTTTGGCGCTATAGTCTTCAAAGGCATCCGAAATATCTGTTCTCACATTCCACAGAAATAAGGCTAGCAAAGAGATCCACGACATAAAGATGTAACTCTTTGAGATGAATTAACAGAACACTAAGCAGTTTCTCAGAAATCTTCATTCCAGATTCCCTCTGAGGATATTTCCTTTTTCACATTAGCACTCTGTGGGCTTCCAAATATCACTTTGTCAATTACACAAGAACTGTCTTAGCGAAAGGATTCTTGAGGGGAAAGCTGTAACTCTGTGAGATGATTTCACACAACACAAAGAAGTTTCTCAGAAAGCTTCTTTCTCTTTGTTATCGGAGGATTTTTCCTTTGGCCCTATAATCTTCAGGGGGATCCGAAATATCTGTTCTCAGATTCCGCAGAAATAAGGCTAGCAAAGAGATCCATTAAATACAGATGTAACTCTGTGAGTGGAAGTCACAAATCACAGA
>NW_020252329.1:0-1492 GCF_003255815.1 Theropithecus gelada | reverse complement strand
GGCAAAGTGATATCTGGAAGCCCATAGAGGGCAATGGCGAAAAAGGAAATATCCTCAGATGAAATCTGGAAAGAAGCTTTCTGAGAAACTGCTTAGTGTTCTGTTAATTCATCACACAGAGTTACATCTGTATTTCGTAGATCTCTTTGCTAGCCTTATTTCTGTGGAATCTGAGAACAGATTTTTCGGATCCCTTTGAAGACTATAGGGCCAAAGGAAATATCCTCCGATTACAATGAGAAAGAAGCTTTCTGAGAATCTTCTTTGTGTTTTGCGAAATCATCTCACAGAGTTACAGCTTTCCCCTCAAGAAGCCTTTCGCTAAGACACTTCTTGTGTAATTGGCAAAGTGATATTTGGAAACCCATGGAGGGCTATGGTGAAAAAGCAAATATCCTCAGATGAAATCTGGAAAGATGCTTTCTGAAAAACTGCTCTGCGATGTGTGACTTCCACTCAGAGAGTTACATCTGTATTTCGTGGATTTCCTTGCTAGCCTTATTGCTGGGGAATCTGAGAACAGATATTTCGGATCCGTTTGAAGACTATAGGGCCAAAGGAAATATCCTCCAATAACAAAGAGAAAGAAGCTTTCTGAGAAACTTCTTTGATTTCTGTGAAATCATCTCACAGAGTTACAGCTTCCTCCTCAAGTAGTCTTTCGTTAAGACAGTTCTTGTGGAATTGGCAAAGTGATATTTGGAAGCCCATAGAGGGCTATGGTGAAAAAGCAAACATCCTCAGATGAAACCTGGAAAGAAGCTTTCTGAGAAATTGCTCTGTGATGTGTGACTTCCACTCACAGAATTACATCTGTAGTTCGTGGATCACTTTGCTAGCCTTATTTCTGTGATATCTGAGAACAGTTATTTCGGATCCCTTTGAAGACTATAGGGCCAAAGGAAATATCCTCCGATAACAAAGAGAAAGAAGCTTTCTGAGCAACGACTTTGTGTTCTGTGAAATCATCTCACAGAGTTACAGCTTTCCCCTATAGAAGGCTTTCGCTAAGACACTTCTTGTGGAATTGGCAAAGTAATATTTGGAAACACATAGAGGGGTATGGTGAAAAAGCAAATATCCTCAGATGAAATCTGGAAAGAGGCTTTCTCAGAAACTGCTCTGTGATGTGTGACTTCCACTCAGAGAGTTACATCTGAATTTCGTGGATCTCTTTGCTAGCCTTATTTCTGTGGAATCTGAGAACAGATATTTCGGATCCCTTTGAAGACTATAGGGCCAAAGGAAATATCCTCCTATAACAAAGAGGAAGAAGCTTTCTGAGAAACTTCTTTGTGTTATGTGAAATCATATCACAGAGTTACACCTTTCCCCTCAAGAAGCCTTTCGCTAAGACAGTTCTTGTGGAATTGGCAAAGTGATATTTGGAAGCCCATAGAGGGCTATCGCGAAAAAGGAAATATCCCCAGATGAAATCTGGGAAGAAGCTTTCTGAGAAACTGCTTAGTGTTCTGTTAATTCATCTCACAGA
>NW_020252328.1:0-1492 GCF_003255815.1 Theropithecus gelada | reverse complement strand
CTCACAGAGTTACATCTGTATTTCGTGGATCTCTTTGCTAGCCTTATGTCTGTGGAATCTTAGAACAGATATTTCAGATCCCTTTGAAGACTATAGGGCCAAAGGAAATATCCTCCGATAACAAAGAGAAAGAAGCTTTCTGAGAAACTTCTTTGTGTTCTGTGAAATCATCCCACAGAGTTACAGCTTTCCCCTCAAGAAGCCTTTCGCTAAGACAGTTCTTGAGGAATTGGAGAAGTGATATTTGGAAGCCCATAGAGGGCAATGGTGAAAAAGGAAATATCCTCAGATGAAATCTGGAAGGAAGCTTTCTGAGAAACTGCTTAGTGTTCTTTTAATTCATCTCACAGAGTTATATCTGTATATCGTGGATCTCTTTGCTAGCCTTATTTCTCTGGAATGTGAGAACAGATATTTCGGATCCCTTTGAAGACTATAGGGCCAAAGGAAATATCCTCCGATAACAAAGAGACAGAAGCTTTCTGAGCAACTTCTTTCTGTTCTGTGAAATCATCTCACAGAGTTACAGCTTTCCCCTCAAGAAGCCTTTCGCTAAGACAGTTCTTGTGGAATTGGCAAAGTGATATTTGGAAGCCCCTAGAGGGCTATGGTGAATAAGGAAATATCCTCAGATGAAATTTGGAAAGAAGCTTTCTGAGAAACTGCTTAATGTTTTGTTAATTCATCTCACAGAGTTACATCTGTATTTCGTGATCTCTTTGGTAGCCTTATTTCTGTGGAATGTGAGAACAGAAATTTCGGATCCCTTTGAGGACTGCAGGGACAAAGGAAATATCCTCCGATAAGAAAGAGAAAGATGTTTTCTGAGAAACTTCTTTGTGTTCTGTGAAATCATCACAGAGAGTTACAGCTTTCCCCTCAAGAAAACCTTCACTAAGACAGTTCTTGTGGAATTGGCAAAGTGATATTTGGAAGCCCATAGAGGGCTAAGTTGAAAAAGGAAATATCCTCAGCTGAAAGCTGGAAACAAGTTTTTGAGAAACTGCTTAGTATAGTGTTAATTAATCTCACAGTGTTACATCTGTATTTCGTGGATCACATTGCTAGCCGTATTTCTGTGGAATCTGAGAAGAGATATTTCGGATCCCTTTGAAGACTATAGGGCCAAAGGAAATATCCTCCGATAACAAAGAGGAAGAAGCTTTCTGAGAAACTTCTTTGTGTTCTGTGAAATCATCTCACAGTGTTCCAGCTTTCCCCTCAAGAAGCCTTTCGCTAAGACGGTTCTTGTGAAATATGCAAAGTGATATTTGGAAGCCAATAGAGGGCTACGGTGAAAAAGGAAATATCCTCAGCTGTAATCTGGAAAGAATATTTCTGTGAAACTGCTTAGTGTTCTGTTAATTCATCTCACAGAGTTACATCTGTATTTCGTGGATGTCTTTGCTGGCCTTATTTCTGTGGAATCTGAGAAGAGATATTTTGGATCCCTTAGAAGACTATAGGGCCAAAGGAAATATCCTCCGATAAC
>NW_020252327.1:0-7819 GCF_003255815.1 Theropithecus gelada | reverse complement strand
CAGTGCTAAAAAGATTTAAAACTTTTATAATAGGAGTTATAATAATAATAGGAACGTGCTTACTGCTCCCTTGTTTGCTACCTGTACTTCTTCAAATGATAAAAAGCTTCATCACTACCTTGGTTCACCAAAATGCTTCAGCAAAAGTGTACTATATGAATCACTATTGATCTGTCTTGCAAGAATACATGGGTAATGAGAATAAAAGTGAGAACTACCACTATTGAGTGAGATTTTCAAAGGGGGGACTAAAGGAAGAGACCACCCCTCATATTGTCTTATGCCCAATTTCTGCCTCCAAAGAAAGAAGAAGTAAAAACTAAAAGGCAGAAATGAAATCCACAAGCAGATAGCCCAGTGCCACACCCTGGGCCTGGTAGTTAAAGATCGACCCCTGACCTCATTGGTTATGTTATCTATAGATTACAGACATTGTAAAGAAAAGTACTGTGAAAATCCCTGTCCTGTTCTGTTCTAATTACCGGTGCATGCAGCTCCCAGTCACGTACTCCCTGGTCCTTCTTGCTCAGTCAATCACGACCCTCTCACGAGGAGCCCCTTAGAGTTGTGAGCCCTTAAAGGGACAGGAATTGCTCACTCGGGGAGCTCAGTTGTTGGAGATGTGAGTCTCACCAAAGCTCCCAGCTGAATAAAGCCCCGTCTTCTTTAACTTAGTGTCTGAGGGGTTTTGTCTGTGGCTTGTCCTGCTATGATTTATTTATTTTAAAGAGACAGGGTCTCCTTCTGTCACCCAGTTTGGAGTGCAGTGGTATAATCATGGCTCACTGCAGCCTCACGCTTCTGGGCTCGAGCGTTCCTCCCGCCTCAGTCTCCCAAGTAACTAGAACCTCAGCCCCATGCCACCACACTCAGCTAATTTAAAATTTTTGTGGAGCTGGGGGTCTGACTATGTTGTTTAGATGGGTTCTGAACTCTTGACTGTTTTGTTTAATTTAATTTAGGAGATCTAAATAATTAAACATGAGGCCAAAGTACATAAGAAAGTGGCAGTCTTTTATTGCAAATATGCACACACTCTCGGTGAGGTTCTCTGGTCCTCAGGTGTTGGGGCCAGGGAAGTTGCGCCAGCGCTCTCGGGTGATGTTCTCCCGTCCACAAATGCGGGGGCCGAAGAAGTCACACCGGCTCCTGCTGGCAGCAGACCTTTAAGCATTGGTACTGGAAAGGGGAGGGCAGTGGGCGGGATAAGGGCGTGATAGGGGCGTCTCCATAGGCGTGGCCGGGTAAGTTTCGATCTCTTTGGATTGACATCACCTGGCGCATGCTCGGCTGATCTGCATCTTCCCGCGCGCGGGATGGTTGGTGAGGAAGAACCCGGAAGCAACATGGATTGTGCCTTTTTGTTCACCTTCCTCCATTTTGTCCCTTCTCCCTCACCCAAACAGTCCAACCTCTTATTGATTATAAGAATTTAGGGTGCCATTGCCAGTCTGGCTGCTTCTTGCTGTTAAGGGGCGTAGTCAGGGTCTGAAGTTGGCAGTTGGATGTCGGGATGCAGGAGCATTTGGTTGAAGGTGACTCGGGTGATTTCTTGGACCCTGGCTCGGAGAAATTTTATTAAAATGGGAGCAAGACATAACATAAGACAGAGGATTAGTATGGGAATTAGGAATGGAAGCATCTGCTGTACTACTGGCAGCAGCCATACTGGTGGTCCAGGGGTTAAGGGGGCGTTAAATTGTTGAAGCTCCTTTTTGATTTTGTTTAATGTTTGGACATTGGTGTCAACCAGACCTGATTCATTTACGTAGTAGCAACACTCCTCTCCTAGGAAGAGGCATGTTCCTCCTCTTTCAGTAGTAAGAAGATCTAATGCCTGTCTATTTTGTGCTGCTACCTGGGCCACTGAGGTGATTTGACGTTGTAAAGAGGCTAAGCTTTCAGCTGAAGCCTCTATGGCTGCCTGAACCTGAGTGGAGAGGGTCTGTGTGGATTGAATCGAGTGGGTGAGGGCCCCTGTTCCAAGTCCTGAGGCTACTAGGGACGATGCTAGGGAAACCCTGATAATTAAGAGAAGAAAAACGGCCCACTTTTGGATGTTATTGCTGGGGCTGAGCTGGGAAGCTAGTTCGGACAATTCTCCTTCACTATATAGGGTTAAGCTAGGCACTAAAGATACCGGAACGCAAAGGGATTGGGTGATGGGGGTATGGTTAAGAGTTTTAGATAGAGTTTGGTTACACTAAAAGTAGCCTCCAACGGGGGCCGTCTGGGTCTTGCTGGGAACTTGAGTGCAATTACACCATGAAGAGTTTGGCGTAGAGTAGCAAAAAGGAATCTCTGTCTCACTCTGTTTCTCTTCATCTCTGTCTCTGTCCATCTCTGTATCTCTTCATCTATCTCTCTCTCTCCATCTCTGTCTCTCTTCATCTCTGTCTCTCCTCATCTCTGTCTCTGTCTCTCTACCTCTGTCTCTCTCTATCTCTGTCTCTCCCCATCTCTGTCTTTGTCTCTCTCCACCTCTGTCTCTCTCTATCTCTGTCTCTCTCCACCTCTATCTCTTCATCTCTGTCTCTGCCTCTCTCTGTCTCTGTCTGTATCTCTCTGTCTCCATCTCCATCTCCGTCTCCGTCTCTCCACCTCCCGCTCACCAAGGCTGCTCCCCTCACCAACTCCCCTACCTCCTGGCTTCTCCCTATCTCTGACTCAACAGGGACTGAGTGCAGCAGAGGCCCTTGGGGAGGTCTGGGCTTTCTACTGCCTTCTGGTTACAGCCTCTCCTTCCCCGAATCTGTCCTTCATCCTGGCCTAATGAGTCCACATTTTATTTAGGGAGAGGGCAGAGTGACAACCCTGGGTGGGGGGGGACAATCTGCAGTGCCCTGCATGACTGAGTGTATCTGGTTGTCTGTAGACCAGGTTTCAGTTATAGAGAATCTCCATACAAAGTTAGGATTAGTAGGAGTAACTAGGGGAATTAGAGTGAACCATAATAATGATGACAAAGGTGTAGAGGGTAAGTTCAACATTGCTGAAATCACAAAGGGCACCCTGCCAAGCTAGGTCTTCTATGAGAGTAAAAAGTCGGGAAACCTACTGGTTGGGGGATGGGTCGGGAAGGAGGGTGTCTATGGGGTTTATGAGGGAAAAGTCAGTTAAGTAAAGATGAAGAATAGTGAGGAAGTGGGAAAATTTGAGGAGGGTGTTGATCTTTGGGCAGAACCTGGTCACCTGGAGAAAGGGAAGGGGAATAGATGTTTTGAGTTAGGTTAAGGTGTCTCATCCCAAGGAGGGGTGGGACAAGAGGGCACGATGAGGAAAGAGCCAGTGGGGCAAGAGGGCATGATGAGGAAAGAGCCAGTGGGGCAAGAGGGCATGATGAGGAAAGAGTGNAGGGGGCATGATGAGGAAAGAGCCAGTGGGGCAAGAGGGCATGATGAGGAAAGAGTGGGCAAAACATGCATAGTCCAGGCAGTAATTTAACATTGGGGTCTAGCGAGGGTTAGATGGTTTACCGTCTACCCCAACTACTGAGATAGTGGATGGCTGGCTAGGACCTCCATAGGTTGGCAAAACAGAATAGGTAGCCTCCGTATTGACGAGAAAAGAAATTGGCTTACCCACTACCTGTAGAGTTACCCTAAGCTCAGCGAGGGTGACAGGGGTCTCCGAGTGTGGGCACCGTCAGTCGTCGTCCAGGTGTGGGAGCTGGAAGGAGCCTTCTGGCCTTTGAGGAGAGGCACCACGTTGAGGCGCAATGCCTGCCCTGCTGGCGGGGCAATCAGACTTCCAATGTTCTTCCTGTTGGCAGGTTGGGCACGGCGTGGTAGGCAGGCGAGGATTTGGACACCTTTTTGCCTAATGCCCAGTTGTGCCACACTTAAAGCATGGACCAGACGGAGTGGCCGGCTTGGCCTGGGGACATTGGTTTCCCAGTTCCTGGGTCTCCGCATTTATAGCAGGAGCCCCTGGGAGACTTGCCCTGTGTCTTCCCTGCTGGCAGAGTGGGCAACGCTGGTTGGAGGGCAGCCACTAGAGCTTGTGCCTGAAGCACAGCCCTTCTTTTCTCCTTATCTAGCTCTGCGGCCTCAGCTGTTTCTTCTCTGGAGTTAAAAACTTTAAAGGCCAACTTTACTAAGTCCTGTATGGGGGTTTGAGGCCCATCTTCAACCTCTTTTAGCTTTTTTTGAATATCTGAGGCTGACTAGGAGATAAAATAGGAGGCTAGGACAGCTGCTCCGGCTGGGGAGGTGGGGTCTAGCCGAGTAAATTGGGCTAGTGCCTCGGTAAGGCGATTTAGGAAGGAAGCCAGGTTCTCATCGGGGTGCTGGATGATTTCCTTTAGTTTATCAAAATTGACCACTTTGTTAGAGGCTGCCTGCATACCAGCCAAGAGACATTGAACCATAATGTCTCTCCTATGGCGGCTGGGCTGCTGTGGTTGGTAATCTCAATCTGGTTCTATGGACGGGACAGCCATCTCTCCTAACAGGACAGTGGCGTCGGTTAAATGCCATTGATCTGCATGTTGCCTGGCGGCTGCGAGAATGCACTCTCTTTCCTCTGGGTTAAGAGTGGAAGTAAGAATGACATGTAAGTCATGCCAGGTAAGGTTATATGCCTGGCCTAGGTATCAAAACTCTTTGGAATATTAGATGGGGTTGGCTGAGAAGTCGCCAAGTCGTTCTTCAATTTTGGAAAGGTCAGCCAGGGAAAAGGGGATGTGGACTCTAACCACGCCTTCGGCTCTGGCAACTTCTTGGGGAGGGGGCAACAAACTAGCAGGGGAGGTTGGAACAGACTGACCAGTAACTTAGGTTAAGACAGGCTGACTGGTAGAGGGGGTTGGGGCAGGCTGACTGGTAGAGGGCTGACTAATGGGGGCCGCCACCGCGGTCTTGGAGCGAGTGTGGACGGAAATGGGAGAGGTAAGAGGAGTGGCTGAGGGAGGAGTGTCGGGCAGGGCAGTGGGAACTCCATAGGAAGGGGTGAGAGGAGTGGCTGAAGGAGGAGCGTCGGGAGGGGCGGTAGGAAGTCCATAGGGAGGGGGGTTGGAAAGTCGGGAGGGAGGTCGCCTGCCATCGGCCCCATCTGAAATGGAGGTGGAGTCCTCCTCAGTTGCTGAGGTGGGGGCCAAGGGCCGGGTTTAGGGGTTTAGGCTAACAAGACCTGGGCCATTTAACACCGGGCACACAGGTCTGGGCGAGAGCGCAAGTCCTAAAAGCCTTGGACATAGATAATTTCTGACCACTTTCCGAGCCTCTGGCAGAAATTAGAGAGATCTAATTAAAATGTTACGGTCTAAGGTGCCTTCAGGCGGCCGTTGAGACTGGTTGTCTAATTTATATTGTGGCCACGCCACAGTGGAGAGTAAAATCAGTTGCTTTCGTTTAAGATCTTGATTTTCGATTGTGAGGTTCCCATTGTTTAACCACCAGAAATGGAAACCGACCTCATGCAGTGGCAAAGCGTCCTTTGCCGCTGCTGGAGACCGGGGGCTCCTGGAGCCACTAACGGAGAATTGAGGAACTTCAAGATGGACGTCTCCGGGTTGAAAGCCTCACTGTGCCACAGGGTGGCTATGTCCTTGGGCGTACGTATGACTCTAGGCCAAGGACATGGAAACGGATGGAGATGGTTAACAAAGGGGAGTACTCACCGAAGAAGAAATTCTCAGAGCGGCACCAGTGGAAAGCTGGAACACTTGTTCGGTGTTCGTGGCTGGTTGGGTTGGGAGCCGGTTCGCTGTGGAGGAGGTTTGTTAGACCCCTAGGGGATGTTGAGGAAGGGTCTCCTCCTGGGTCGGGTTTCGGCACCAACTGTTTTGTTTAATTTAGGATATCTAAATAATTAAACATGAGGCCAAAGTACGTAAGAAAGTGGCAGTCTTTTATTGCAAATATGCACACACTCTCGGGCGAGGTTCTCTGGTCCTCAGGTGTAGGGGGCCAGGGAAGTTGCGCCGGCGCTCTCAGGTGATGTTCTCCCGTCCACAAATGCGGGGGCCGAAGAAGTCACACCGGCTCCTGCCGGCAGCGGACCTTTAAGCATCGGTACTGGAAGGGGGAGGGCAGTGGGCGGGATAAGGGCGTGATAGGGGCATCTCCATAGGCATGGCCAGGTAAGTTTCGATCTCTTCGGATTGACATCACCTGGCGTGTGCTCGGTTGATCTGCATCTTCCCGCGTGTGGGAAAGTTGGTGAGGAAGAACCCAGAAGCAACATGGATTGTGCCTTCTTGTTCACCTTCCTCCATTTTGTCCCTTCTCCCTCACCCAAACACTGACCTCAAGAGATCCTTCTGCCTTGGCCTCTCAGTTAGTAAATTATATAGAACACTTCTGTATAATTTATTCAGCTTATTCATCACATATTTCCAACAGTTGTCTAAATAGGTTTAAAAATGTGATCATGTTATTAGAAAATCCTCTCCACTGAATTTCAGGGATGTTGAATTTTAGGGAGCTAAATCATTGACTCTTGTATGTATTTGCTATTGGTACAGAAGTAAATTTTATTGATGCTACAAGTAAAAAATTAGATCTGACTTAGTAAACTCAGAAGTTTTACATAACTATATTTTACTATGTAGATGTATTTTTTTAAAATAGCTACAGATGGGCATTTTTATGAATAAATAATATTGTATTATAGATGGAAAAATTGTATCTACATATAATTTAGTTGGTTATTATTTTCTCCCTGTGCTACAATTTTAATGTTTGTTTCCTCCAAACCGCATGTTGAAACTTAATCCTCAGTGTCGGAGGTGGGGCCTAATGGGAGGTGTTTGGATTAAGGAGGAGGATCCCTCATGAATAGATTAATGGCTCTCCTTGGGTGGGAGTGAGTTCTGACTTTATCAGTTCCCATGAGAGCTGGTTGTCAAAAAGAGCCTGGCACCACCCCCACTTTGCACACATTGGCTCCTCTTTGTCTCTCTTCAGAAAGCGGCCTGAGGCTGTAACCAGATGTAGGTGTTCAATCTTGAACTTTCCTAGACAACAGAATTGTGTGTCAAATAAACCTTTTTTTCTATGTAAATTATTTAGCTTCAGGTATTGGTATACAGCAACACAAAACTGACTAAGACACTAGAATTTGGGGTTTATTTTTCCTCTTCCTCCCCCTGCCTCATTACAAGACAAACCTGGGACTCTAATGTCCCTCGATACTGGGCCCCCAAACTGGGAAGGAGCTGAGAAAACAAAGAATGGCACAGACAAGTAAAGCCTGGTGAGTAGATGAGTTTACTAGGACTTACATATGGGGCGCTCCTGTGTGGCAGCAGAACAGCTCCAGAGATCTGTCCAGCTACCCATCTTTAAGATGCTTTTAGTTAATTTTTTGGCTTGTTGACTACTGCATGTAATGAGACTGTTTTCCTTAATATGTTCTCAGATATATTCCAGGATATTTGGGTTCTCAGGGACACCTGCTCCTTGGCTGGGCACCACGGTCTTGGCTTACTGCTTGGCCTTCGGGGTTCAGGCAGTGGATATACACTGGAGGAGGATGGATCACACTACCCCGCCCCCCCTGCCATTTTAGGCTGTTTTGGTTTTTGTCTCTGGATGACAAGAAGAAAGGGCTGTAAAAGAAAGGGGCCCGGTTTCTCTAGGCAGTGCCTTTCCATGGACAATCCCCTCCAGTCCCCTTTCTCCCACCCCCTTTTTTTTTCTTTATTAAACAAAATCTTTTAGAATGGCTTATATCTCTAGGGTAAAATTTTCCTTCTCTCTCACACCCTTTTTGGTCTCCTCTTTCCCAACGATTTTTTTTTCCTTTTTCTCATTTGAATATTTATCCAATACCTCAGGTATCAGATCCAAGAAGCTGATGAAATCCCAATTAGGAT
>NW_020252326.1:0-1492 GCF_003255815.1 Theropithecus gelada | reverse complement strand
TGGACTGAGGCAGGCAGGGCCTGGCTGCAGCCCAGAATGATCCCATGGGCCTCAAGGCGTGGAGTCAGCTGAAAGTTCACTGACCCGTGAGCCCTCTGCCTCCCTCCTTTGAAGCAGCAGTGCCTGGCCGGGATTCTGAAGGGCCTGGGACCTAGCCGCGGGCCAAAAGTTTCAGGGTTCAGTCCACCCACGCGCAGAGGGGAGTCTCATTCTCAGGAATGAGACTGGATGTGCAGAGGAAATGCGACCAGCACCTGTCCCAGAAGACAAGGACTTGTCTTTCAAAGGGGGAGGGGGGCAGAGGGCTCAGATGCGTCAGTGACCTTTCAGTTGGCAGTGCAGCCTTGAGGCCTATTGGATGATCCTGGGCTGCAGCCAGACCCTGCCTGCCTCACTAGATGTGCTCAGCCCGTGCTTTCTCACCCGGAGGCTCCAGAATCGGATCTGAAGCGGAGTCCTGAGACCGCAGCAGGCGCCCTGAGGCTCCCCCTCCCCCGGTGCAAATCGGCTGAAACCCAAGCAGGTTTGCAGAGAGAAACAATCATGACAGGGATGTCCAGGAAGTGTCTCCCTGATGGACTGGGAAGTGATCCTTCTGGAAGACATCCAGCCAGCCCAGGAAGCATATAAGCCCCGGAGAAACAGGAGATACACAGCCAGAGGGAGGACGGAGCAGAGGCCAGAGACCAGGTGGGGTAGAGCACCGTGCCAGTGCCACGGGCTTCATCAGAGGGGTGCCCAACGGGTGGCTTGTCCAGTGAGGCCGGCGTTCCAGTGACTGGGATTGTGCCCATCTCCCATTCACGGCTTCCTCTTTCAGCCTGTGTCGTGGTGTGTCTTCTTTTCTCAGAGAAGAGCCCTGAAAAGATCGAAGCCTCTTCTGGGATGTGGGCCTCCTCGTCTGCTGCAGGACAATGAGCTCCCGTGCGGCTTTTGTCCGTGGCTGGACTGTGTTCGTCCTGATCTCAGAACGTCCTGATCTCAGAAGAGAGGCCGCACGGGATGTGGATGAGATTTCAACGGCTCCGGGAGCAACGCATCTCCTCACGTGGTCCAAGCCTTGGCGATCCCAAAGTGGAACCGCCGCGAAAACGGTTGACAAGCGGACACATGACCCAGGCACAGACGCAGAGGGAGGCTCACCAAAGACAGGCCGGCATGCAAGACACCGTTTTCTGGCGCATCCGGCACATTTCTCCAAACACACACACACACACACCCCAACCGACAGAGAGAGGGCAAGAAACTCACAGAGTGTGAGAGACAGAGAAGCGAAAACGGGAGACACAAAAACACATACACACACCGACAGTCCTACAGCAGTGGCGCAGAAACAAACACCCCCGGGCAGGCGCTGAGGCTACGGGGTTCGGCTCTCGAGCAGAACGACCCTCGGTTGAGAGAGCAGCCCACCGGCCCGCAGGCCGACCCGTCCTCGAGATCCTGGGGGGCACGACTTCCGGGGAGACTCACCCGAACAGCGTCCGGGCGG
>NW_020252325.1:0-1493 GCF_003255815.1 Theropithecus gelada | reverse complement strand
AGAACCTACAAAGAACTCAAACAAATTTACAAGAAAAAAACAAACAACCCCATCAAAAAGTGGGCAAAGGATATGAACAGACATTTCTCAAAAGAAGACATTCATACAGCCAACAGACACATGAAAAAATGCTCATCATCACTGGCCATCAGAGAAATGCAAATCAAAACCACAATGAGATACCATCTCACACCAGTTAGAATGGCGATCATTAAAAAGTCAGGAAACAACAGGTGCTGGAGAGGATGTGGAGAAATAGGAACACTTTTACACTGTTGGTGGGATTGTAAACTAGTTCAACCATGATGGAAAACAGTATGGCGATTCCTCAAGGATCTAGAACTAGATGTACCATATGACCCAGCCATCCCATTACTGGGTATATACCCAAAGGATTATAAATCATGCTGCTATAAAGACACATGCACACGTATGTTTATTGCGGCACTATTCACAATAGCAAAGACTTGGAATCAACCCAAATGTCCATCAGTGACAGACTGGATTAAGAAAATGTGGCACATATACACCATGGAATACTATGCAGCCATAAAAAAGGATGAGTTTGTGTCCTTTGTAGGGACATGGATGCAGCTGGAAACCATCATTCTTAGTAAACTATCACAAGAACAGAAAACCAAACACCGCATGTTCTCACTCATAGGTGGGAACTGAACAATGAGATCACCTGGACTCAGGAAGGGGAACATCACACACCGGGGCCTATCATGGGGAGGGGGGAGGGGGGAGGGATTGCATTGGGAGTTATACCTGATGTAAATGACGAGTTGATGGGTGCTGATGAGTTGATGGCTGCAGCACACCAACATGGCACAAGTATACATATGTAACAAACCTGCACATTATGCACATGTACCCTAGAACTCAAAGTATAATAATAAAAATAATTAAAAAAAAGAAAAGAATTTTCAACCCAGAATTTCATATCCAGCCAAACTAAGTTTCATAAGTGAAGGAGAAATAAAATCCTTTACAGACAAGCAAATACTTAGAGATTTTCTCACCACCAGGCCTGCCCTACAAGAGATCCTGAAGGAAGCACTAAACATGGAAAGGAAAAACAGGTACTAACCATTGCAAAAACATGTCAAAATGTAAAGTCCATCGATGCTAGGAAGAAACTGCATCAACTAGCGAGCAAAATAACCAGCTAATATCATAATGACAGGATCAAGTTCACACATAACAATATTTACCTTAAAAGTAAATGGACTAAATGGTCCAATTAAAAGACACAGACTGGAAAATTGGATAAAGAGTCAAGACCCATCAGTTTGCTGTATTCAGGAGACCCATCTCACATGCAGACACACACATAGGCTCAAAATAAAGGAATGGAGGAAGATCTACCAAGCAAATGGAAAACAAAAAAAAAGCAGGGGTTGCAATCCCAGTCTCTGATAAAACAGACTTTAAACCATCAAGGATCAAAAGAGACAAAGAAGGCCATTACATAATGGTAAAGGGATCAA
>NW_020252324.1:0-1493 GCF_003255815.1 Theropithecus gelada | reverse complement strand
CATCTGCATCTAATAAAATATGGAAGCAATTTTACAGGAACATTTTGGCTTTAGTGATTCATTTAACTCTTTCCTCCAGGGGGCAAGTCGTATATCCTCATCCAGATATGTGGGAAGTTCCATGAATACATCTGCAAATATCTTATGATGAGATGCTCTTCTCCCCGCTGGGAGCCTGACTCCAGTGAAGGAAAACTTGAAAGTGAACACCAACCGGGCTTATGCTGACCTCCTCTCCTACCCATGGTTTCATGCCTGTGTCTGTCCCACTGCCAAAGTAACCTGAAATTAGTAGAGGAGGTGAGCGCTGAAGTCAGTGTCCTCAGAGCCAAGGATATTGTCCTCTAGAGCCAAGTTCACCCCTTTACTTGGCAGGGCCTCCAAGAGATGAGTTGCTGTCCACCCCATCAGCCCTCACCACCAGACCACCAGGAAGGACAGACGCTCAGGTGCCAGAGCTGCTGCCACCGTCCCCCAAGACACCACAAACAGTCCCTTCACTGTTTCCAACTGTGTCCGCCTCTGTGCACTGCCCCCAAACTCCTTGCAGATTTGAGAACTGATGAAAAAAAATGAGTAACACCTGCCCTGAGCCGCCTGTTGCTCCATTCACGTCCTGATCTTCTGGGAAACCAGTATTTTTAAATTGAACTTTTCATTTTCAGATGATTGTAGATTCATATGCGGTTGTAAGAAATAATACAGAGAGCTCATGAACTCCCTTACCTGGTTTCCCCACAGTGGTAGCATCTTGCAAAACTGTAGTACAAATTGAGTCACTTTTTTTTTTTCTGAGACAGAGTCTCGCCCTGTCTGGAGGCTGGAGTGCAATGGCGTGATCTCAGCTCACTGTAACCTCCACCTCCCAGGTTCAAGCGATTCTCCTGCCTCAGCCTCCCAGTTAGCTGGGATTACAGGTGCCCAGCACCACCCCTGGCTAATGTTTTTATATTTTTAGAAGAGATGGGGTTTCACCATGTTGGCCAGGCTGGTTTCAAACTTCTGACCTCAGGTGATCCACCTGCCTCAGCCTTCCAAAGTGCTAAAATTACAGGTGTGAGTCACTGCACCTGGCCCAATTTTTTTCTTTCTTTTTTTTTTTTTTTAGGAGAGAGGACCTCACTCTGTGGCCCAGGCTGGAGTGCAGCAGCATAATCATAGCTCACTGCAACCTATACCTCCTGGGCTTAAGCAGTCCTCCCCAGCTTCAGCCTTCCAGGTAGCTGGGACTACAGGTGCGCACCACTATGCTCGGCTAATTTTTAAATATTTTTTGTAGAGATGGGGTCTTGCTATGTTGCCCAGGCTGGTCTCAAACTCCCGGCCTCAAGCGATCCTCCCACCTTGGCTTTCCAAAATGTTGGGATTACAGGCATGAGCCACCACACCTGGCTAGTCAGCAATTCTTTTTAATGTAATATCCCATCCTTATTTTATAATATTTGATAGGAAGCTTATTTTCACCAAACAGATTCTTGACCCCACCTGCCCAC
>NW_020252323.1:0-1493 GCF_003255815.1 Theropithecus gelada | reverse complement strand
TTGCAGGCTTTGTTCATTTCTTTTTCTTCTTTTTTCTTTTGGTTTCTCTTCTCGCTTCATTTCATTCATTTGATCCTCAATCGCTGATACTCTTTCTTCCAGTTGATCGAGTCGGTTACTGAAGCTTGTGCATTTGTCACATATTTCTCGTGTCATGGTTTTCATCTCTTTCATTTCGTTTATGACCTTCTCTGCATTAATTACTCTAGCCATCAATTCTTCCACTTTTTTTTCAAGATTTTTAGTTTCTTTGCACTGGGTACGTAATTCCTCCTTTAGCTCTGAGAAGTTTGATGGACTGAAGCCTTCTTCTCTCATCTCGTCAAAGTCATTCTCCGTCAAGCTTTGATCCGCTGCTGGCGATGAGCTGCGCTCCTTTGCCGGGGGAGATGCGCTCTTATTTTTTGAATTTCCAGCTTTTCTGCACTGCTTTTTCCCCATCTTTGTGGTTTTATCTGCCTCTGGTCTTTGATGATGGTGACGTACTGATGGGGTTTTGGTGTAGGTGTCCTTCCTGTTTGATAGTTTTCCTTCTAACAGTCAGGACCCTCAGCTGTAGGTCTGTTGGAGATTGCTTGAGGTCCACTCCAGACCCTGTTTGCCTGGGTGTCAGCAGCAGAGGCTGCAGAAGATAGAATATTGCTGAACAGTGAGTGTACCTGTCTGATTCTTGCTTTGGAGGCTTCCTCTCAGGGGTGTACTCCACCCTGTGAGGTGTGGGGTGTCAGACTGCCCCTAGTGGGGGATGTCTCCCAGTTAGGCTACTCAGGGGTCAGGGACCCACTTCAGCAGGCAGTCTGTCCCTTCTCAGATCTCAACCTCCGTGTTGGGAGATCCACTGCTCTCTTCAAAGCTGTCAGACAGAGTCGTTTGCGTCTGCAGAGGTTTCTGCTGCTTTTGTTGTTATCTGTGCCCTGTCCCCAGAGGTGGAGTCTACAGAGACAGGCAGGTTTCCTTGAGCTGCTGTGAGCTCCACCCAGTTCGAGCTTCCCAGCGGCTTTGTTTACCTACTTAAGCCTCAGCAATGGCGGGCGCCCCTCCCCCAGCCTCGCTGCTTCCTTGCCGCGATATCGCAGACTGCTGTGCTAGCAATGAGGGAGGCTCCGTGGGCGTGGGACCCTCCCGGCCAGGTGTGGGATATTATCTCCAGGTGTGCCTGTTTGCTTAAAGTGCAGTGTTGGGGTGGGAGTTACCCGATTTTCCAGGTGTTGTGTTTCTCAGTTCCCCTGGCTAGGAAAAGGGATTCCCTTTCCCCTTGCACTTCCCAGGTGAGGTGATGCCTCGCCCTGCTTCAGCTCTCGCTGGTCGGGCTGCAGCAGCTGACCAGCACCGATTGTCCGGCACTCCCTAGTGAGATGAACCCAGTACCTCAGTTGAAAATGCAGAAATCACCGGTCTTCTGTGTCGCTCGCGCTGGGAGTTGGAGACTGGAGCTGTTCCTATTCGGCCATCTTGCTCCCTATTTGCATTGTTTTGTTAGGTTTTATATTTCC
>NW_020252322.1:0-1493 GCF_003255815.1 Theropithecus gelada | reverse complement strand
TTACAGCTTTCCCCTCAAGAAGCCTTTCGCTAAGACACTTCTTGTGATATTGACAAAGAGATATTTGGAAGCCCATAGAGGGCTATGGTGAAAAAGGAAATATCCTCAGATGAAATCTGGAAAGAAGCTTTCTTAGAAACTGCTCTGTGATGTGTGACTTCTACTCACAGAATTACATCTGTATTTCGTGGATCTCTTTGCTTGCCTTCTTTCTGTGGAATCTCAGAACAGATATTTCGGTTCCCTTTGAAGACTATAGGGCCAAAGGAAATATCCTTCGATAACAGAGAGAAAGAAGCTTTCAGAGAAACTTCTTTGTGTTCCGTGAAATCATCTCACAGAGTTGCATCGTTCCCCTCAAGAAGCCTTTCGCTGATAGAGTTCTTGTGGAATTGGCAAATTGATATTTGGAAGCCCATAGAGGGCTATGGTGAAAAAGGAAATATCCTCAGATGAAATCTGGAAAGAAGCTTTCTGAGAAACTGCTCTGTGATGTGTGACTTCTACACACAGAGTTATATCTGTATTTCGTGGATCTCTTTGCTAGCCTTATTTCTGTGGAATCTGAGAACAGATACTTCGGTTCCCTTTGAAGACTATACGGCCAAAGGAAATATCCTTCGGTAAGAAAGACAAATAAACTTTCTGAGAAACCTCTTTGTGTTCTGTGAAATCATCTCACAGAGTTACAGCTTTCCCCTCAAGAAGACTTTCGCTAGGACAGTTCTTGTGGAATTGGCAAAGTGATATTTGGAAGCCCATAGAGGGCTACGGTGAAAAAGGAAATATCCTCAGATGAAATCTGGAAAGAAGCTTTCTGAGAAACTGCTTAGTGTTCTCTTAATTCATGTCACAGGGTTACATCTGTATTTCGTGGATCTCTTTGCTAGCCTTCTTTCTGTTCAATCTGAGAACAGATATTTCGGATCCCTTTGAACGCTATAGGGCCACAGGAAATATCCTCCGATAACAAAGAGAATGAAGCTTTCTAAGAAACTTCTTTGTGTTCTGTGAAATCATCTCACAGAGTTACAGCTTTCCCCTCAAGAAGCCTTTCGCTGAGACAGTTCTTGTGGAATTGGCAAATTGATATTTGAAAGCCCATAGAGGGCTATGGTGAAAAAGGAAATATCCTCAGATGAAATCTTGTAAGAAGCTTTCTGACAAACTGCTTAGAGTTCTGTTAATTCATCTCACAGAGATACATCTGTATTTCGTCTATCTCTTTGCTAGCATTCTTTCTGTGGAATCTGAGAGCAGATATTTCGGATCCCTTTGAAGACTATAGGGCCAAAGGAAATAACCTCCGATAACAAAGAGAAAGAAGATTTCTGAGAAACTTCTTTGTGTTCTGTGAAATCACCTCACAAAGTTACAGCTTTCCCCTCAAGAAGCCTTTCGCTAAAACAGTTCTTGTGGAATTGGCAAAGTGATATTTGAAGCCCATAGAGGGCTACGGTGAAAAAGGAAATATCCTCAGATGAAATCTGGAA
>NW_020252321.1:0-1493 GCF_003255815.1 Theropithecus gelada | reverse complement strand
GCTAGCCAAGAGATCCAAGAAATACAGATGTAACTCTGTGAGTAGAATTCACACATCCCAGAGCAGTTTCTCAGAATGCTTCTTTCCAGATTTCATCTGAGGATATCTCCATTTTCACCCTAGCCCTCTATGGGCTTCCAAATATCACTTTGCCAATTCCACAAGAACTGTCTTAGCGAAAGGCTTCTTCAGGGGAAAGCTGTAACTCTGTGAGATGATTTCACAGAACACAAAGAGGTTTTTCAGAAAGCTGTTTTCTCTTTGTTATCTGAGGATATTTCCTTTAGCCCTGTAGTCTTCAAAGAAAGGGATCCGAAATATCTGTTTTCAGATTCCACCGAAATAAGGCTAGTAAAGTGATCCACGAAATACAGATGTAACTCTGTGAGATTAATTAAGAGAACACTAAGCAGTTTCTCAGAAAACTTCTTTCCAGATTTCATCTGAGGATATTTCCTTTTTCACCATAGCCCTCTATGTGATTCCAAATATCACTTTGCCAATTCCACAAGAACTGTCTTAGCGAAAGGCCTCTTGAGGGGAAAGCTGTAACTGTGTGATATGATTACACAGGACACAAAGAAGTTTCTCAGAAAGCTTCTTTCTGTTTGTTATCGGAGGATATTTCCTTTGGCCCTATAGTCTTCAAAGAACGGGATCCGAAATATCTGTTGTCAGATTCCACAGAAATAAGACTAGCCAAGAGATCCACGAAATACAGATGTAACTCTGTGAGTAGAAGTCACACATCACAGAGTAGTTTCTCAGAAAACTTCTTTCCAGATTTCATCTGAGGATATTTCCTTTTTCACCAAAGCCCTCTATGGGCTTCCAAATATCACCTTGCCAATTCCACAAGAACTGTCTTAGCGAAAGGCTTCTTGAGGGGAAAGCTGTAACTCTGTGAGATGATTTCACAGAACACAAAGAAGTTTCTCAGAAACTTCCTTCTCTTTTTATCGGAGGATATTTCCTTTGGCCCTATAGTCTTCAAAGAAAGGTATCCGAAATATCTCTTCTCAGATACCACAGAAATAAGGCTAGCAAAGTGATCCACGAAATACAGATGTAACTCTGTGAGTAGAAGTCACACATCATAGAGCAGTTTCTCAGAAAGCTTCTTTCCACATTTCATCTGAGGATATTTCCTTTTTCACCGTATCCCTCTATGGGCTTCCAAATATCACTTTGCCAATTCCACAAGAATTGTCTTAGCGAAGGGCTTTTTGAGGGGAAAGCTGTAACTCTGTCAGATGATTACACAGAACACAAAGAAGTTTCTCAGAAAGCTTCTTTCTCTTTGTTATCGGAGGATATTTCCTTTAGCCCTACAGTCTTCATAGAAAGGGATCAGAAATATCTGGTCTCAGATTCCACAGAAATAAGGCTAGGAAATTGATCCACGAAATACAGATGTAACTCTATGAGATGAATTTACAGATCACTAAGCAGTTTCTCAGAAAGCTTCTTTCCGGATTTCATATGAGGATATT
>NW_020252320.1:0-1494 GCF_003255815.1 Theropithecus gelada | reverse complement strand
TATACACACATACATACATATACATATATATTTACGATACAATATTCCGTTGTATATATAAAGTCCTTGATAAAAAACAGGGTGGTATTCCCATATAACCTATGCATGTCCTCCCATATACTTTAAATTATCTCTAGATTACTTACGATACCTAATACAATGTAAGTGCTACGTAAATAGTTGTTATACTAAATTGGTTTTAAAATTTGTATTTTATAGTTGTATTGTTTATATTTTGTTTTCAGAATATTTTCAGACCGAGGTTAGTTGCATTCATGTTTGCAGAATCCACAGATACAAAAGGCTAACTGTACTTATTTCTCACCACAACCTATGAGAAGGATCTATTGTTGTCTGACTTTAGACATAAGGAAACTGAGGTACAGTGAAGACAGAGTTAGCAAGTGGCAAGGCTTAGATTTGAAAACAGGTTGTGTGGCTCCCGAGTAAATTCATCTATCCAGCATATGCTGCTGCCTCTCAAATGATAAGAAAAATCTTTTTCAGGGCGGGCGCAGTGGCTCCCGCTTGTAATCCCAGCTACTAGGATCACCCGGTGATCTCAGTGTTAGAAAACACCAGGTAAGCAAAGTGTGGAGTTTGCCTAATGGCTGCTCCTGGACTGTTTGCAATGTTACTGTATTATAGGAAAGCAGGGCGTGGTGGCTTACCTTTGGAGGCTGAATCGGGTGGTCAGGAATTCGAGACCAGTCTGGCCAACATGGCAAAACCCCATCTCTACTAAAAATACAAAAGTAGCCAGGCATGATGACGCATGTCTGTAATCCTAGCTGCTACTCAGGATGCTGAGGCAGGAGAATTGCTTGAACCGGGGAGGCAGACGTTGCAGTGAGCCAAGATTGCACCACTGCACTCCAGCCTGGGCAACAGAGCGAGACTCCATCTCAAAAAAATTAAAAAAAGAAAAAAAATCTTACTTTTTCATCAGGGCATAGCACAAGAAAACAGTGGGTTAGATTGTGTCCCATCTGATTGGAAATGTGTATATTAAAGCACTTTCTTTTGCTCTTGACCCCAAATCTACCTCGCATTTATAGATTTATCTCTTATTTCATCAGTGTAGGTTAGGTTGGGGTGTTCACAGGGTAGAGGAGTCCCTTCCAGAGAACAGGATGTCTATCCTTCATTAGCCCAACCTGTACAGGCTTTCCAGACCTTTGCCCACCCTTCTTAGTCTCAGGACACTGTGAACATAGCAGCCCAGACCCCACCCCACTGCCCTTCTCCTCTGTCAGTCACCTCCTGCTGGCCCTGCCCCACCTTATGCCTTCCAGCCAGCAACTATCAAGGGGCAGTAGAGCTACCTGGTGTTCCATCATATGGATGCCCCAGAGTATTTTTTTTTTACAGCCTTCTTTTGCAGTTTTTTGTTTTTTCAGGCAGAATTTGAATCATTCAAATGATTCCATACAGGTTCATAAGCTGGGTTTTTAGGGAGGTATTGTATTTTTTGGTTTTTGCATACAATTTTTT
>NW_020252319.1:0-1494 GCF_003255815.1 Theropithecus gelada | reverse complement strand
AGGATACAAAATTAATGTGCAAAAATCACAAGCATTCTTATACACCAATAACAGACAAACACAGAGCCAAATCATGAATGAACTTCCATTCACAATTGCTTCAAAGAGAATAAAATACCTAGGAATCCAACTTACAAGGGATGTAAAGGACCTCTTCAAGGAGAACTACAAACCACTGCTCAGTGAAATAAAAGAGGACACAAACAAATGGAAGAACATACCATGCTCATGGATAGGAAGAATCAATATCGTGAAAATGGCCATACTGCCCAAGGTAATTTATAGATTCAATGCCATCCCCATCAAGCTACCAATGACTTTCTTCACAGAATTGGAAAAAACTGCTTTAAAGTTCATATGGAACCAAAAAAGAGCCCGCATCTCCAAGACAATCCTAAGTCAAAAGAACAAAGCTGGAGGCATCACACTACCTGACTTCAAACTATACTACAAGGCTACAGTAACCAAAACAGCATGGTACTGGTACCAAAACAGAGATATAGACCAATGGAACAGAACAGAGTCCTCAGAAATAATACCACACATCTACAGCCATCTGATCTTTGACAAACCTGAGAGAAACAAGAAATGGGGAAAGGATTCCCTATTTAATAAATGGTGCTGGGAAAATTGGCTAGCCATAAGTAGAAAGCTGAAACTGGATCCTTTCCTTACTCCTTATACGAAAATTAATTCAAGATGGATTAGAGACTTAAATGTTAGACCTAATACCATAAAAATCCTAGAGGAAAACCTAGGTAGTACCATTCAGGACATAGGCATGGGCAAAGACTTCATGTCTAAAACACCAAAAGCAACGGCAGCAAAAGCTAAAATTGACAAATGGGATCTAATTAAACTAAAGAGCTTCTGCACAGCAAAAGAAACTACCATCAGAGTGAACAGGCAACCTACAGAATGGGAGAAAATTTTTGCAATCTACTCATCTGACAAAGGGCTAATATCCAGAACCTACAAAGAACTCAAACAAATTTACAAGAAAAAAACAAACAACCCCATCAAAAAGTGGGAAAAGGATATGAACAGACATTTCTCCAAAGAAGACATTCATACAGCCAACAGACATATGAAAAAATGCTCATCATCACTGGCCATCAGAGAAATGCAAATCAAAACCACAATGAGATACCATCTCACACCAGTTAGAATGGCGATCATTAAAAAGTCAGGAAACAACAGGTGCTGGAGAGGATGTGGAGAAATAGGAACACTTTTACACTGTTGGTGGGATTGTAAACTAGTTCAACCATTATGGAAAACAGTATGGCGATTCCTCAAGGATCTAGAACTAGATGTACCATATGACCCAGCCATCCCATTACTGGGTATATACCCAAAGGATTATAAATTATGCTGCTATAAAGACACATGCACACGTATGTTTATTGCAGCACTATTCACAATAGCAAAGACTTGGAATCAACCCAAATGTCCATCAGTGACAGATTGGATTAAGAAAATGTGGCATATATA
>NW_020252318.1:0-1494 GCF_003255815.1 Theropithecus gelada | reverse complement strand
ACCTGGGAGGTGGAGGTTGCAGTGAGTTGAGATCATGCCACTGCACTGCAGGCTAGGTTACAGAGCAAGACTCTGTCTCAAAAGAAAAAAAAAAAAGAGAGAGAAAAAGAAAAAAATCTGAAAGTGTTACAGTAGGTAGCTGGTCAGACATGAGCAGGGCAGGAGAGATCCTTCCACCTCCACACACTAGAAATGTCAAGTGAACATCACCAGGTGATGGTCAAGTCAGGTGGTTGTTAACTGTCTCTCTAAAGTAGTAATTGGTTGTAGATAGTGCCAGGGAGATACAGTCTCACAATAGATAGAATACACCTGCAACAGGTGATCAGCAGCTTCCTGAAAAGTTGTCAGATTTGAGCAAGTGGGCTGAAATATTCGCATTAAGAGGCAACATAATAGAGTTTGTGGTATATGACCTTCAGGGACTTTTTTTTTTTTTTCATTTTAGAAGCATTTTGTAGGAACTGTTTTTAAATTTTTTATTATTTTATTTTATTTTTAAATCTTTTCTTTCCGAAGGTTTTTGGGGATTTGGTATTTAATTACATAAGTTCTCTAGTGGTGATTTGTGAGATTTTGGTGCACCCATCACCCGAGCAGTATACAATGAACTCAATTTGTAGTCTTTTATCGCTCACCCCCTTCCCACCCTTTTCCCCAAGTCTATTTTATCATTCTTATGCCTTAGCATCCTCATAGCTTAACTCTCACTTATGAGTAAGAGCATTCAGTGTTTTGTTTTCCATTCCTGAGTTACTTCACTTAGAATAATAGCCTCCAATTTCTTCCAGGTTGCTGCGAATGCCATTAATGCATTCCTTTTATGGCTGAGTAGTATTCAATCATATATATACCACAATTTATTTTTTTTATTTTTTTATTATTTTATTTTATTTATTTATTTTTATTATTATACTTTAAGTTCTAGGGTACATGTGCATAACGTGCAGGTTTGTTACATATGTATACTTGTGGCATGTTGCTGTGCTGCACCCATCAACTCGTCAGCACCCATCAACTCGTCATTTACATCAGGTATAACTCCTAATGCAATCCCTCCCCCCTCCCCCCTCCCCATGATAGGCCCCAGTGTGTGATGTTCCCCTTCCCAAGTCCAAGTGATCTCATTGTTCAGTTCCCACCTATGAGTGAGAACATGCGGTGTTTGGTTTTCTGTTCTTGTGATAGTTTGCTAAGAATGATGGTTTCCAGCTGCATCCATGTCCCTACAAAGGACACAAACTCATCCTTTTTTATGGCTGCATAGTATTCCATGGTGTATATGTGCCACATTTTCTTAATCCAGTCTGTCACTGATGGACATTTGGGTTGATTCCAAGTCTTTGCTATTGTGAATAGTGCCGCAATCAACATACGTGTGCATGTGTCTTTATAGCAGCATGATTTATAATCCTTTGGGTATATACCCAGTAATGGGATGGCTGGATCATATGGTACATCTAGTTCTAGATCCTTGAGGAATCGCCATACTGT
>NW_020252317.1:0-1494 GCF_003255815.1 Theropithecus gelada | reverse complement strand
CTCCTGCCTCAGCATCTCGAGTAGCTTGCATTACAGGCACCCGCCACGACACCTGGCTAATTCTTTTTGTAGATTTTTGGTAGAGATGATGTTTCACCATGTTGCCCAGTCTATCCCCAACTCCCAATCTAAAGTCATCCGACCGCCTCAGCCTCCCAAAGTGCTGGGATTATAGGCGTGAACCACGGCACCCAGCCAGAATTTAAAATAAATAATAGATAATGCTGAGTGTATAATTTCAGGTGACAGAGAAGGTCTCACTAATCACGTATTTGTGATGTTAATGAAAAAAATGGAAGACTGGCGGAAAGATTTTCCAAACACAGCTATCAGCCGTGAAGGCACAAAGGTGAAAACAATCTTATGTGGAAGGAAGAGGGTCTGCCTGAAACGCTGGGAGTGAGATGGGAGAATTACAAGACCACTGGAGAGAGAGAAGAGCACACTGGGCACACAGGAAACTAAGGACGACCAGGAGTGTGTGTTTTATACTCACAGCCCTTGGATTCACCTCGGACTAACTAGGAATCCCTACATGATTAGTAGTGACTGACATGAACATAAGGGAGGCCCAGGTGCATAACTGGAATCTAGGAGACTGTGGAAAAGGCGGTTCCCGCCCCACAGGTGAAATGTGATTTAGACACTGAGTGGATGAAGCAGATGGATACAGGATATGTTTGTGAGGTAGAATCATTTGCAGGGAGGGCTTGCTAGGTTTGATTTTCCTAGTTGTTTATTCCTTGCTTCATTAATTTCTTTCTGAGATTTATTTCTCTTACATGTAAATCAATACCTGGCAGAGGAGTGATAGAAAGACGAGGCATGGTGCAAATGAAGGGACCTATTACAGCATAATATACAAGGCTGTGAATGGTGGTTCATGCTTCTAACCCAGCTACTTAGCCGCCCACCACGACCCCCGGCTAATTTTTTGTATTTTTAGTAGAGACGGGGTTTCACCGTGTTAGCCAGGATGGTCTCGATCTCCTGACCTCGTGATCCGCCCATCTTGGCCTCCCAAAGTGCTGGGATGACAGGCGTGAGCCACTGTGCCTGGCCCCAAGCTCTTTTTAACAACCAGCTGTCCACAGTACTAATAGAGGGAGAACTTGCTAACCCCGTCCTGTGGGAAAGCATTGATCTATTCATGGTGATTCCACCTCCATGACCCAAACACTTCCCAAGAGGCCCAACCTCCCACACTGGGGGTTAAATTTCAATGTGAGGTTTCAAGGGGTCAAACATCTAAACTAAAGCAGTTGTATGTTCAGCACGTTCCATGGTGACTGTGAGAGCTGTAACTGAGAGAGCAGGAGAAAGCTGGGTCTCCCGCCATCAGGCCGCTTGTCCTAAGGAGACATTCCACATGGTTACGTGTCAATCAAGAAACGAGAGACAATCCATAACAAGGAACTGCTATGAGTAGCTTCTTATTGGAGTCTCTTCTTCCTCCAGGTAACCCCGGACACCTGCATGTTCTGATTGGGACCT
>NW_020252316.1:0-7818 GCF_003255815.1 Theropithecus gelada | reverse complement strand
TTCATATGTCTGTTGGCTGTATGAATGTCTTCTTTTGAGAAATGTCTATTCATATCCTTTGCCCACTTTTTACACCTTTCTTTTCATAGAGCAGTTTGCAAACATTGTTTTCATGGAATCTGCAAAGGGATATTTGGGAGTGCTTTGAGGCCTATGGTGAAAAAGGAAATATCCTTAGAAAAAAACTAGAAAAAAACTTTCTTACAAACTGCTTTGTGATGGCTTAATTCACCTCACAGAATTACACTTTATTTTCATTGAGTACTTCGGTAGCACTGTTTTGGGGAATCTGCAGAAGGATTTTCTGGAGCTCATATAGGCCTATTGTGAAAAGGCAATATCTTCAGATAAAAACTGGAGAGAAGGTTTTTGAAAAACTGTTTTGTGTTATGTGTATTCACCTCATATTCACCTCGTAGCGATAAACCATTTTGTTGATTGAGTAGTTTTTTATCACTGTTTTTGTGGTGTCTGAAAAGAGGTATTTGGGAGCGTGTTGAGGCTGATGGTGGAAAAGTAAATATGCACAGATAAAAACTAGAAAGGAGCTTTCCAAGAATTTCTTTGTTATGGGTGAATTAATCTCCCAGTGGTAAACCATTCTTTTCATTGAGCAGTTTTGTCACACTATTTTTGTGGAATCTGCAAAAGGATATTTGGAGTGCAGGGAAGCCTATGGTGAAAAAGGAAATACCTTCAGATAAAAACTAGAAAGAAGCTTTCTGAGAGACTGTTTTCAATGGACGAATTCATCTCACAGAGTTAAATCTTTCTTTTCATTGAGCTGTTTGTTAGCACTCTTTTTGTGGAATACGCAAGGGATATTCGGGAGCGGATAGAGGCCAATGTTGAAAAAGGAAATATCTTCAGGTAAAACAGGAGAGAAAGTTTCTGATAACTCCTTTGTGATGTGTGCATTCATGTCATAGAGGTAAAGCTTTCTGTTGAGAGAGCAGTTTGGCATCACTGTTTCTGACAAGGTGTCTGACAAGGGATAATTGGGAGTGCATGGAAGCTGATGGTGGAAAAGGAAATATTCTCAGACAAAAACTAGAAAGAAACTTTCTGAGAAATTTATTTGGGATGCATGAATTCATCACACAGAATTACACGTTTATTTTCTTTGAGCAGTTTGTTAGCATTGTTTTTATGGAATCTGCAAAGGGATATTCAGGAGCTCCTAGAGGCCTATGGTGAGAAAGGAAATAACTTCAGATGAAAACTGAAGAGAAGCTCCTTGACACACTGTTCTGTGATGTCTGTATTCATCTCATAGAGTTTAATCTATTTTTAATTGAGTAGTTCATCCTCACTGTTTTTGTGGTATCTTTGAGGAGTTATTTGGGAGAACATTGAAGCCTATGGTGAAAAAGGAAATATCCTCAGATTTAAACTAGAAAGAAGCTTTCTGAGAAACTCTTTGTGATGGGTGAATTTATCTCACAGAGTTAAACCTTTTTTTCATTGAGCAGTTTGGTCACACTGTTTTTGTGGAATCTGCAAAGGGATATTCGGGAGTACATAGAGTCCAATGGTGAAAAAGGAAATATCTTCATGTAAAAACTGGAGAGAAGCTTTCTGAGAAACTCCTTCATGATGTGTGCATTCATCTCATAGAGCTAAACGTTTCTGTTGAGGGAGCCGTTTGGCATCACTGTTTTTGTGGTATCTGAGGTGGGATATTTGGGAGGGCATGGAAGCCTATGGTGGAAAAGAAAATTACCTCAGATAAAAACTGGAAAGAAGCTTCCTGAGAAACTACTCTGTGATGGGTGAATTTATCTCACAGAGTTAAACCTTCCTTCTCATTGTGCAGTCTGGTAGCCCTGTTTTTGTGAAATCTGTAGAGGGATATTTGGGAATACATAGAGGCCAAAGATAAAAAAAAGAAAATTCTACAGGAGATAAGGTTTTGGAGAAACTCCTTTGTAATGTCTGCATTCATCTCATAGAGCTAAAAGTTTCTGTTGAGGGAGCCCTTGGCATCACTGTTTTTGTGGTGTTGGGAAGGGATATTTGGAAGCACATTGAATCCTAAGGTGGAAAAGGAAATATCCTATATAAAAAATAGAAGCTTTCCGAGAAACCACTTTGTGATGTGTTAATTCATCTCACAGAGGTACATGATTCCTTTCATGGATCAGTTTGGTAGCATTGTTTTTGGATAATCTGAAAGGGATATTTTGAATCAAATTGAAACCTATGGTGACAAAGGAAGTATCCTCAGATAAAACCTAGAAAGAAGCTTTCTGAGGAAGTTCTTTGTGATCTGTGAATTCATCTCAGCAAGTTACACCTTTCTTTTCATGGAGCAGTTTGCTAACTCTGTTTTCATGGAATATGCAATGGGATATTCTCGAGCACATTGAGGCCTATAATGAAAAAGCAAATATCCTCATGTAAAAACTGGAAGGAAGCTTTCTGGGAAAGAGCTTTGTGATGTGTCAATTCATCTTAAAGAGTTACACCGTTATTGTCATTGAGAAGTTTGATAACACTGTTTTTGTGGAATCTGCAATAGGGTATTTAGGAATGCATTGAAGCCTATATTGACAAAGGAAATATCCTCAAATAAAAACCAAAAGGAAGCTTTGCTTTGTGATGTGTGAATTCGTCTCACTGCATAACACCGTTCTTTCCATTGAGAAGTTTGCTAAAACTTTTTTTCATTTAATCTGCAATAGGATATTGGGGAGGGCATTGAGGAATATGGTGAAAAAGGAAATATCCTCAGATAAAAACTAGAAAGAAGCTTTCTGAGAAACTGCTTTGTGATGTGTGAAATAATCTCACGGAGTTACACTGTTCTTTGCATTGCACAGTTTGCTTACACTGTTTTCTTGCAATCTGCAATCTGATATTTCTGAGTGCATTGAAGTTATGCTGACAAAGTAAATGCTCATATGAAAACTAGAAAGAAGCTTTCTGAGAAGCCACTTTCTGTTGTGTTAATTCATCTCACAAATGTACATGATTCTTTTCATGAAACAGTTTGGTAGCATTGTTTTTGGTGCATCTGGGAAGGGATATTTTGGATCACTTTGAAATGTATGGTGACAAAGGAAATATCCTCAGATAAAAACTAGAAAGAAGATTTCTGAGAAACTGCTTTATGATGTGTGAATTCATCTCACAGAGTTACACTGTTCAGTTCATTGAGCATTTTGCTAACACTGTTTTAATGGAATCTGCAAAGGGATATTTCTGAGTGCTCTGAGGGATATGGTGAATAAGGAAATATCCTAAGGTAAAAATTAGAAAGAAACATTCTGAGAAACTGCTTTGTGATGTGTGAATACATCTCACTGAGATGTATTCTGTATTTTTCATTTACCAGTTTACTAATACTCTTTTCTAGGATTCTGCAATGGGATATTTCCGAGCAAATTGAAGCTTATGGTGACAAAGTAAATATCTTCATATAAAAACTAGAAATAAGCATATTGAGAGACCACTTTTTGATGTGATAATTCATCTCACAGAGTTGCATGAATCTTTTCATGGATCAGTTTGGAAGCACTGTTTTTGGGGAATCTGAGAAGGGATATTTTTGATCGCAGTGAAGCCTATGGTGACAAAGGAAATATTCTCAGACAAAAACTAGAAAGAAACCTTCTGAGAAAGCTCTTTGTGATATGTGAATTCATCTCACAGAAATACACCTTCCTTTTCATTGAGCAGTTAGCTAACACTATTTTCGTGGAATCTGCAAAGGGATATTTGGGAGTGCAATGAGGCCTATAGTGAAATAGACAAATATCCTCCAATAAAAATTAGAAATAAGTGCTCTGAGAAACTGCTTTGTGATGTGTGAGTTCATCTCACAGAGTTACACTGTAATTTTCATTGAGCAGTTTGCTGACACCATTTTCGTGGAATCTTCAAAGGGTTATTTGGGAGCATATTGAGGCCTATATTGGAAAAAAACAAATATCCATAGATAAAAACTAGAAAGAAGCTTTCTGAGAGACTGTTTTGTGATGGGTGAATTCATCTCACAGTGTTAAATCTTTCTTTTCATTGAACAGTTTGGTAACACTCTTCTTGTGGAATATGCAAAGGGATATTCGGGAGTGGAAAGAGGCCAAGGTTGAAAAAGGTAATGTCTTCAAGTAAAAACTGTAGAGACAGTTTCTGATAACTCCTTTGTGAAATGTGCATTCATCTCATAGAGGTAAAGCTTTCTGTTGAGGGAGCAGTTTGGCATCACTGTTTTTGTGGTGACTGAGAAGGAATATTTGGGAGTACATGGAAATCGATGGTGGAAAAGGAAATATCTTCAGAGAAAAACCAAAAAGATACTTTCTGAGAAACTGCCTTGCGATGTGTGAATTCATCTCACGGATTTACACCTTTGTTTTCATGGGGCATTTTCCTAACACTATTTTCATGGAATCTGCAAAGGGATATTTGCAAGCGCGTTGAGGCAAACATTGAAAAAGACAATATTCTCAGACAAAAACTAGAAAGAAGCTTTCTGAGAAACTGCTTTGTGATTTGTGAATTCAACTCACAGAGTTACACGATCTTTTTCATGGAGCAGTTTGGTAGCATTGTATTTGGGGAAACTGAGAAAGAATATTTTAGATCATGTTGAAGCCTATGGTGACAAAGGAAATATCCTCAGATAAAATCTACAAAGAAACTTTCTGAGAAATTTCTTTGTGATGGGTGAATTCAACTCCCAGAGGTAAACCATTCTTTTCATTGAACAATTTGGTAACCCTGTTTTTATTTAATCTACAAAGGGATATTCAGAGTGCAGAGGAGCCTATGGTGAAGAAAGAAATACCCTCAGATACAAACTTGAAAGAAGCTTTCTGAGAGACTGTTTTGTGATGGGTGAATTCATCTCACAGAGTTATATCTTTCTTTCATTGAGCACTTTGGTAACACTGTTTTTGTGGAATATGCAAAGGGATATTTAGGAGCGGATAGAGGCCAAGGTTGAAAAAGGAAATATCTTCAGGTAAAAACCGGAGAGAAACTTTCTGACAAATTATTTGTGATGTGTGCATTCATCTCATAGAGGTAAAGCTTTCTTTTTAGAGAGCAGTTTGGCATCACTGTTTTTGTGGGGTCTGAGAAGGGATATTTGGAGTGCTTGGACGCCACTGGTAGAAAAGGAAATATCCTGAGATAAAAACTAGAAAGAAGCTTTCTGAGAAATTTCTTTGTGATTGGTGAATTAGTCACACAGAGTTACATCTTTGTTTTTTTTTGTGCAGTTTGGTAACACTTGTTTTTATGGAATCTGCAAAGGGATATTTGGGAGCACATAGAGGCCGATAGTGAAAAAAAATTTTCTAGGTAAAACTGGGGAGAAGCTTTCAGAGAAAATCCTTTCTGATGTGTGCATTCATCTCATATTGCTAAACGTTTTTGTGGAGGGAGGACTTTGGCATCACTGTTTTTGTGGTGTCTGAGACTGGATATTTGGGAGTGCATTGAAGCTTATGGTGACAAAGGAAATATCCTCAGACAAAAACCAAAAAGAAGCTTTCTGAGAAACGGCTTTGTGATGTGTGAATTCACCTCACAGATTTACACCTTTCTTTTCATGGAGGAGTTTGCTAACACAATTTTTGTGGAATCTGCAAAGGGATATTCGCGAGTGCATTGAGGCAAAGGGTGAAAAAGGAAATATCCTAAGATAAAAACTAGAAAGACGCTTTCTGAGAAAATTCTTTGTGATTTATGAATTCATCTCACAGAGTTACACCATTTTTTTCATGGAGCCATTTGGTAGCACTGTTTTTGGGGAATCTGAGAAGGGATATTTTGGAACGCATTGAAGCCAATGGTGGCAAAGGAAATATCCTCAGATAAAATCTGGAAAGAAACTTTCTGGTAAACCTTTTTTGTGATGTGTGAATTCATCTCACAGAGTTTCACCTTTCTTTTCATGGAGCAGTTTGCATACATTGTTTTGGTGGAATCTGAAAAGTGATATATGGGAGACCATTGAGGATTATGGTGAAAAAGGAAATATCCTCAGATAAAAACTAGAAAGAAGCTTTCTGAGACACTAATTTTGGATGCATGAATTTATCTCACAGAGATACACTGCTGCTTCCATTGAGCAGTTTGATAACATGGTTTTCATAGAATCTGCTTAGGATATTTGGGAGCTCATTGAAGCCTATGGTGACAAAGGAAATATCCTCAGACAAAAACCAAATAAGAAGCTTTCTCAGAAACTGCTTTGTGATATGTGAGTTCATCTCACAGATTTACACGTTTCTATTCATGGAGCAGTTTGCTAACACTGTTTTCATGGAATGTTCAAAGTGAAATTTGCGATCGCCTTGAGGTCTATGGTGCAAAAGGAAATACTCTCAGACAAAAACTAGAAAGAATATTTCTGAGAAACTGCTTTGTGATTTGTGAATTCATCTCACAAAGTTACATGATAATTTTCATGGAGCAGTTTGGTAGCACTTTTTTTGGGGAATCTGAGAAGGGAAATTTTAGATGGCATTGAAGTCTATGGTGACAAAGGAATTATTCTCAGATAAAAACTAGAAAGAAACTTTCAGAGAAACTTTTTTGTGATGTGTGAATTCATCTCACAGAATTACACCTTTCATTTCATGGAACATTTTGCTAACCCTGTTTTCGTGTAATCTGCAAAGGGATATTTGGGAGTGTTTTGAGGCCTATGGTGAAAATGGAAGTAACCTCAGATTAATACCAGAAAGAAGCTTTCTGGGAAACTACTTTGTGGTGTTTGAATTCATCTCACAGATTTACACTGTTCTTTTCATTTAGCGATTTGCTTACACTGTTTTCTTGGAATCTGCAATCTGATATTTCGGAGTGCATTGAAGCTTATGGTGACAAAGGAAATATCCTCATATGAAAACTAGAAAGAAGTTTTCTGAGAAACTCCTTTGTGATTGGTGAATGCGTCATACAGACTTACACATTTCTTTCCATGTAGCAGTTTGGTAGCACTGTTTTTGGGGAATCTGCAAAGGGATTTTTCGGATCTCATTGAGGTCTATGGTGAAAAAGGAAATATCTTCAGATCAAAACTGGGGAGAAGGTTTTTGAATAACTGTTTTGTGATGTGTATATTCACCTCATACAAATAAACCATTTTGTTGATTGAGCTGTTTGTCATCACTGTATTTGTGGTGTCTGAGAAGGGATATTTGGGAGCACATTGAGGTTGATGGTGAAAAAGTAAACAGGCACAGATAAAAAGTAGAAAGGTGCTTTCGGAGAAATTTCCTTGTGATGGGTGAATTCATCAGACAGAGTTACACCTTTCTTTTCTTTGAGCAGTTTGGTAGCACTGTTTTTCTGGAATCTGCAAAGGGATATTTGGGAGCTCCTAGAGGCCTATGGTGAAAAAGGAAATAACTACAGATTATAACTTTGGAGAAGCTTTTTTTTTTTTTTTTTTTTTTTTTTTTTTTTTTTTTTTTTTTTTTTGAGACGGAGTCTTGCTCTGTCGCCCAGGCTGGAGTGCAGTGGCGCGATCTCGGCTCACTGCAAGCTCCGCCTCGCGGGTTTATGCCATTCTCCTGCCTCAGCCTCCCGAGTAGCTGGGACTACAGGCGCCGCCACCACGCCCGGCTAATTTTTTGTATTTTTAGTAGAGACGGGGTTTCACTGTGTTAGCCAGGATGGTCTCGATCTCCTGACCTCGTGATCCGCCCGTCTCAGCCTCCCAAAGTGCTGGGATTACAGGCTTGAGCCACCGCGCCCGGCCCGGAGAAGCTTTTTGAGAAAAGTGATGTCTATATTCATCTCTCTTTTTTTAAAAATTTATTTATTATTATTATACTTTAAGTTGTAGGGTACATGTGC
>NW_020252315.1:0-1495 GCF_003255815.1 Theropithecus gelada | reverse complement strand
TCTGGAGGGGGTTTTGTTACTCTGGCCTACAGTTCTTTATCCTTCCCTCCCCCCCCCACTGACTAGCATGTATTAAAGTCAGAAGACCAATCTTTCGAACAGATGTTTTGAATGGGGCAAAGCCTTCTTGTCTTGAAGCCCTGTAAGTCACTCCAGAGAGTATGGGAAAAGCAAAGTGCTTGGCATAGGGTGCGGTAGTAGCAGAGGATCTTAATTATAGTTCTTCACATGTGAATGAAGTTCGGAAGCTATGAAATAGAAAGTGGGAATTATCATCTCAATTACCTTAGTTTTGACGTGTGGACCAAAGAAAATGTTCAGGAATCTTCATATTGTGAAATGTACAGTACATGTTTAAGGTTGTAGAATATTGGCCCTAAGGATAATTTTATATTCATTCTTAAAAGAGAACTAAGTTAGAAACAGTGTCTTCAGATTATCATCTCTCCCGAAGACCCTTGCCTGGTTTTACTGTTGAAAAGCAGCATTAAAGATGGTGCAGTAGCATCATTAGATGTATGGCCTTGGAAGAACATAGCTTTCATATCAGAAATGTACTTTTCAAAAAATCTATATTTCCTTTTTAATAATTTTATAATTTCAGCTTTCATTTTAGAGTCGGGGGTACATGTGTAGGTTTGCTATATGGATATATTGTGTGATGCTAAGGTTTGGGGTACAGAAGATCCTGTCACCCAAATACTGAGCATAGTACCCAATAGGTACCTTTCCAGCCCTTACTCCTTTTCTTTTGTTCCCCCTTTGGTTGTCCCCAGTGTCTGTTGTTCCAATCTTTATATCTGTGTGTGTTCAATGCTTAGCTCCCACTTAGAAGTGAGAACATGTGCCGGGCGCGGTGGCTCAAGCCTGTAATCCCAGCACTTTGGGAGGCCGAGACGGGCGGATCACAAGGTCAGGAGATCGAGACCATCCTGGCGAACCCGGTGAAACCCCGTCTCTACTAAAAAATACAAAAAACTAGCCGGGCGAGGTGGCGGGCGCCTGTAGTTCCAGCTACTCGGGAGGCTGAGGCAGGAGAATGGCGTGAACCCGGGAGGCGGGGCTTGCAGTGAGCTGAGATCCGGCCACTGCACTCCAGCCTGGGTGACAGAGCGAGACCCCGTCTCAAAAAAAATAAATAAATAAAATAAAAGAAGTGAGAACATGTATTTGGTTTTCTGGGCCAGTGTTAATTTGCTTAGGATAACGGACTCCAGCTGCATTCATGCTGCTGCAAAGGACGTGATTTCATTCTTTTTTATGGCTGCATAGTATTCCATGGTGTGTGTGTGTGTGTGTGTATGTATTTTTTCATGTGATAATTCATCCAATAAAATATTGATGACTGTGGCATAGGAGTGTAAAATTAGAAGTGCTTGATATGGATAACAGTGCATACATTTCAGAAGTCTTCTGACTTTAATACATGCTAGTCAGTGGGGTGGGGGGGGAAGGATAAAGAACTGTAGGCCAGAGTAACAAAACCCCCTCCAGA
>NW_020252314.1:0-1495 GCF_003255815.1 Theropithecus gelada | reverse complement strand
TCTGGAGGGGGTTTTGTTACTCTGGCCTACAGTTCTTTATCCTTCCCCCCCCACCCCACTGACTAGCATGTATTAAAGTCAGAAGACTTCTGAAATGTATGCACTGTTATCCATATCAAGCACTTCTAATTTTACACTCCTATGCCACAGTCATCAATATTTTATTGGATGAATTATCACATGAAAAAATACATACACACACACACACACACACCATGGAATACTATGCAGCCATAAAAAAGAATGAAATCACGTCCTTTGCAGCAGCATGAATGCAGCTGGAGTCCGTTATCCTAAGCAAATTAACACTGGCCCAGAAAACCAAATACATGTTCTCACTTCTTTTATTTTATTTATTTATTTTTTTTGAGACGGGGTCTCGCTCTGTCACCCAGGCTGGAGTGCAGTGGCCGGATCTCAGCTCACTGCAAGCCCCGCCTCCCGGGTTCACGCCATTCTCCTGCCTCAGCCTCCCGAGTAGCTGGAACTACAGGCGCCCGCCACCTCGCCCGGCTAGTTTTTTGTATTTTTTAGTAGAGACGGGGTTTCACCGGGTTCGCCAGGATGGTCTCGATCTCCTGACCTTGTGATCCGCCCGTCTCGGCCTCCCAAAGTGCTGGGATTACAGGCTTGAGCCACCGCGCCCGGCACATGTTCTCACTTCTAAGTGGGAGCTAAGCATTGAACACACACAGATATAAAGATTGGAACAACAGACACTGGGGACAACCAAAGGGGGAACAAAAGAAAAGGAGTAAGGGCTGGAAAGGTACCTATTGGGTACTATGCTCAGTATTTGGGTGACAGGATCTTCTGTACCCCAAACCTTAGCATCACACAATATATCCATATAGCAAACCTACACATGTACCCCCGACTCTAAAATGAAAGCTGAAATTATAAAATTATTAAAAAGGAAATATAGATTTTTTGAAAAGTACATTTCTGATATGAAAGCTATGTTCTTCCAAGGCCATACATCTAATGATGCTACTGCACCATCTTTAATGCTGCTTTTCAACAGTAAAACCAGGCAAGGGTCTTCGGGAGAGATGATAATCTGAAGACACTGTTTCTAACTTAGTTCTCTTTTAAGAATGAATATAAAATTATCCTTAGGGCCAATATTCTACAACCTTAAACATGTACTGTACATTTCACAATATGAAGATTCCTGAACATTTTCTTTGGTCCACACGTCAAAACTAAGGTAATTGAGATGATAATTCCCACTTTCTATTTCATAGCTTCCGAACTTCATTCACATGTGAAGAACTATAATTAAGATCCTCTGCTACTACCGCACCCTATGCCAAGCACTTTGCTTTTCCCATACTCTCTGGAGTGACTTACAGGGCTTCAAGACAAGAAGGCTTTGCCCCATTCAAAACATCTGTTCGAAAGATTGGTCTTCTGACTTTAATACATGCTAGTCAGTGGGGGGGGGAGGGAAGGATAAAGAACTGTAGGCCAGAGTAACAAAACCCCCTCCAGA
>NW_020252313.1:0-1495 GCF_003255815.1 Theropithecus gelada | reverse complement strand
TAGGAAAACTTTAACTCTGTGAGATGAATTAACACAACACTAAGCAGTTTCTCAGAAAGCTTCTTTCCGGATATCATCTGAGGATATTTTCTTTTTAACCGTAGCCCTCTATGGGCATCAACATATCACTTTGCAAATTCCACAAGAACTGTCTTAGTGAAAGGCTTCTTCAGGGGAAAGGTGTAAGTCTGTGAAATGATTTCACAGAATACAAAGAAGTTTCTCAGAAAGCTTCTTTCTCTTTGTGATCAGAAGATATTTCCTTTGGCCGAATAGTCTTCAAAGGAATCCGAACTATCAGTTCTCAGATTCCACAGAAATAAGGCTAGCAAAGAGATCCACGGTATACAGATGTAACTCTATCAGTGGAAATCACACATCAGAAAGCAGTTTCTCAGAAAGCTTCTTTCCAGTTTTTCTCTGACGATATTTTCTTTTTCACCATAGCCCTCTGTGGGCTTCCAAATATCACTTTGCAAATTACACAAGAACAGACTTAGAAAGCGGCTTCTGGAGGGGAAAGCTGTAACTCTGTGAGATCAATTAACAGAACACTAAGCAGTTTCTCAGAAAGCTTTTTTCCAGATTTCATCTGAGGATATTTACTTTTTCACCGTAACCCTCTATGGGCATCGAAATATCGCTTTGCAAATTCCACAAGAACAGGCATAGCGAACGGCTTCTTGAGGGGAAAGCTGTATCTCTGTGGGATGAATTAACAGAACACTAAGCAGTTTCTCAGAAAGCTTCTTTCCAGATTTCATCTGAGGATATTCCCTTTTTCACCGTAACTCTCTATGGGCATCGAAATATCACTTTGCAAATTACACAAGAACAGGCTTAGCGAAAGGCTTATTGAGGGGAAAGGTGTAACTCTGTGAGATGATTTCACAGAACACAAAGAAGTTTCTCAGAAAGCTTCTTTCTCTTTGTGATCGGAAGATATTTCCTTTGGCCCTATAGTCTTCAAAGGGATCCGAAATATCAGTTCTCAGATTCCACAGAAATATGGCTAGCAAAGAGATCCACGAAATACAGATGTAACTCTGTGAGTGGAAGTCACACGTCTCAAAGCAGTTTCTCAGAAAGCTTCTTTCCAGTTTTTCTCTGAGGATATTTTCTTTTTCACCATAGCCCTCTATGGGCTTCCAAATATCACGTTGCGATTTCCACAAGAACAGTAGTAGCGAACGGCTTCTGGAGTGGAAAGCTGTAACTCTGTGAGATGAATTAACAGAATACTAAGCAGTTTCTCAGAAAGCTTCTTTCCAGATTTCATCTGAGGATATTTCCTTTTTCACTGTAGACCTGTATGGCATCGACATATCACTTTGCAAATTCCACAAGAACAGGTTTACCGAAAGGCTTCTGGAGGGGAAAGCTGTAACTCTGTGAGATGATTTCACAGAACACAAAGAAGTTTCTCAGAAAGCTTTTTTCTCTTTGTGATCGGAGGATATTTCCCTTGGCCCTATAGTCTTCAAATTGATCTGTA
>NW_020252312.1:0-1483 GCF_003255815.1 Theropithecus gelada | reverse complement strand
ACACTAAGCACTTTCTCAGAAAGCTTCTTTCCAGATTTCATCTGAGGATATTCCCTTCTTCACCATAGCCCTCTATTGGCTTCCAAATATCACTTTGTCAATTCCACAAGAACTGTCTTAGAGAAAGGCTTCTGGGGGGGAAAGATGTAACTCTGTGAGATGATTTCACAGAACACAAAGAAGTTTCTCAGAAAGCTTCTTTCTCTTTGTTATCGGACGATATTTCCTTTGGCCCTATGGTCTTCAAAGGGATCCGAAATATCTGTTCTCAGATTCCACAGAAATAAGGCTACCAAAGAGATACACGAAATACAGATGTAACTCTGTGAGATGAATTAACAGAACACTAAGCAGTTTCTCAGAAAGGTTCGTTCCAGATTTCACTGAGGATATTTCCTTTTTCACCATAGCCCTCTATGGCCTTCCAAATATCACTTTGCCAATTCCACAAGCACTGTCTTGACGAAAGGCTTCTTGAAGGAAACGCTGTAACTTTGTGAGATGATTTCACAGAACACAAAGAAGTTTCTCAGAAAGCTTCTTTCTCTTTGTTATCGGAGGATATTGCCTTTGGCCCTATAGTCTTCAAAGGGATCCGAAATATCTGTTCTCAGATTCCACAGAAATAAGGCTAGCAAAGAGATCCACGAAATACAGATGTAACTCTCTGAGTGGAAGTCACACACCACAGAGCTGTTTCTCAGAAAGCTTGTTTCCAGATTTCATCTGAGGATATTTCCTTTTTCACCATAGCCCTCTAGGGGCTTAAAAATATCACTTTTCCAATTCCTCAAAAACTGTCTTAGCGACAGGCTTCTGGAGGGGAAAGATGTAACTCTGTGAGATGATTTCACAGAACACAAAGAAGTTTCCCGGAAAGCTTCTTTCTCTTTGTTATNCCCTATAGTCTTCAAAGGGATCCGAAATAACTGTGCTCAGATTCCACAGAAATAAGGCTAGCAGAGAGATCCACGAAATACAGATGTAACTCTGTGAGATGAATTAACAGAACACTAAGCAGTTTCTCAGAAAGCTTCATTCCAGATTTCATATGAGGATATTTCCTTTTTCACCATAGATCTCTAAGGGCTTCCAAATATCACTTTGCCAATTCCACAAGAACTGTCGTAGCGAAAGGCTTCTTGAGGGGAAAGCTGTAACTCTGTGAGATGATTTCAAAGAACACAAAGAAGTTTGTCATAAAGCTTCTTTGTCTTTGTTATCGGAGGATATTTCCTTTGGCCCTATAGTCTTCAAAGGGATCCGAAATATCTGTTCTCAGATTCCACAGAAATAAGGCTAGCAAAGAGATCAACGAAATACAGATGTAACACTGTGAGATGAGTTAACAAAACACTAAGCAGTTTCTCAGAAAGCTTCTTTCCAGATTTCATCTGAGGATATTTCCTTTTTCCATTAGCCCTCTATGGGCTTCCAAATATCACTTTGCCAATTCCACAAGAACTGTCTTAGCTAAAGTCTT
>NW_020252311.1:0-1495 GCF_003255815.1 Theropithecus gelada | reverse complement strand
CCTTTGAAGACTATAGGGCCAAAGGAAATATCCTCCGATATCAAAGAGAAAGAAGCTTTCTGAGAAAATTCTTTGTGTTCTGTGAAATCATCTGACAGAGTTACAGCTTTCCCCTCAAGAAGCCTTTCGCTAAGACAGTTCTTGTGGAATTGGCAAAGTGATATTTGGAAGCCCATAGAGGGCTATGGTGAAAAAGGAAATATCTTCGGATGAAATCTGGCAAGAAGCTTTCTGAGAAACAGCTTACTGTTCTGATAATTCATCTCACAGAGCTACATGTGTGTTTCGTGGATCCGTTTGCTAGCCTTATTTCTGTGGAATCTGAGAACAGATATTTCGGATCCCTTTGAAGACTATAGGGCCTAAGGAAATATCCTCCGATAACAAAGTGAAAGAAGATTTCTGAGAAACTTCTCTGTGTTCTGTGAAATCATCTCACAGAGTTACAGCTTTCCCCTCAAGAAGCCTTTCGCTAAGACAGTTCTTGTGGAATTGGCCAAGTGATATTTGGAAGCCCATAGAGGGGTATGTTGAAAAAGGAATTACCCTCCGATGAAATATGGAAAGAAGCTTTATGAGAAACTGCTTAGTGTTCTGCTAACTCATCTCACAGAGTTACATCTCTGTTTCGTGGATCTCTTTGCTAGCCTTCTTTCTGTGGAATCTGAGAACAGATATTTCGGATCCATTTGAAGACTATAGGGCCATAGTAAATATCCTCCGATAACAAAGAAAAAGAAGCTTTCTGAGAAACCTCTTTGTGTTCTGTGAAATCATCTCACACAGTTACAGCTTTCCCCTCCAGAAGCCTTTCGCTAACACAGTTCTTGTAGAATTGGCAAAGTGATATTTTGAAGCCCATAGATTGCTATGGTGAAAAAGGAAATATCCTCGGATGAAATCTGGAAAGAGGCTTTCTGAGAAACTGCTTAGTGTTTTGTGAATTCATCTCACAGAGTTATATCTGTGTTTCGTGGATCTCTTTGCTAGCCTTATTTCTGTGAAATCTGAGAACAGATATTTCGGATCCCTTTGAAGAGTATAGGGCCTAAGGAAATATCCACCGATAACAAAGAGAAAGAAGCTTTCTGAGAAACTTCTTTGTGTTCTGTGAAATCATCTAACAGATTTACAAGTTTCCTGTCAAAAAGCCTTTCGCTAAGACAGTTCTTGTGGAATTGGCCAAGCGATATTTGGAAGCCCGTAGAGGGCTATGGTGAAAAAGGAAATATCCTCGGATGAAATCTGGAATGAAGCTTTCTGAGAAACTGCTTAGTGTTCTGTTAATTCATCTCACAGAGTTACATCTGTGTATCGTGTATGTGTTGACTAGCCTTATTTCTGTGGAATCTGAGAACAGATATTTCAGATCCCTTTGAAGACTATAGGGCCAAAGGAAATATCCTCCGATTACAAAGAGAAAGAATCTTTCTGAGAAACTTCTTTGTGTTCTGTGAAATCATCTCACAGAGTTACAGCTTTCCCCTCAAGAAGC
>NW_020252310.1:0-1496 GCF_003255815.1 Theropithecus gelada | reverse complement strand
AATTTGTGTGTCAAAGATGAAATCTAAAAGAATTTAAAAATATATAGGGGCGGAGCAAGATGGCCGAATAGGAGCAGCTCCAGTCTTCAACTCCCAGCGCCAGCGACACAGAAGACCGGTGATTTCGGCATTTTCAACTGAGGTACTGGGTTCATCTCACTGGGGAGTGCCGGACGATCGGTACTGGTCAGCTGCTGCAGCCCGACCAGCGAGAGCTGAAGCAGGGCGAGGCATTGCCTCACCTGAGAAGCGCAAGGGGGAAGGGAATCCCTTTTCCTAGCCAGGGGAACTGAGACACACAACACCTGGAGAATCGGGTAACTCCCACCCCAATACTGCGCTTTGAGCAAACAGGCACACCAGGAGATCATATCCCACACCTGGCCGGGAGGGTCCCACACCCACGGAGCCTCCCTCATTGCTATTACAGCAGTCTGTGATCTACCGGCAAGGCAGCAGCGAGGCTGGGGGAGGGGCGCCCGCCATTGCTGAGGCTTAAGTAGGTAAACAAAGCTGCTGGGAAGCTCGAACTGGGTGGAGCTCACAGCAGCTCAAGGAAACCTGCCTGTCTCTGTAGACTCCACCTCTGGGGGCAGGGCACAGAAAACAATAACAAAGCAGCAGACACCTCTGCAGACGCAAACGACTCTGTCTGACAGCTTTGAAGAGAGCAGTGGATCTCCCAACACGGAGGTTGAGATCTGAGAAGGGACAGACTCCCTGCTCAAGCGGGTCCCTGACCCCTGAGTAGCCTAACTGGGAGACATCCCCCACTAGGGGCAGTCTGACACCCCACACCTCACAGGGTGGAGTACACCCCTGAGAGGAAGCTTCCAAAGCAAGAATCAGACAGGTACACTTGCTGTTCAGAAATATTCTATCTTCTGCAGCCTCTGCTGCTGTTACCCAGGCAAACAGGGTCTGGAGTGGACCTCAAGCAATCTCCAACAGACCTACAGCTGAGGGTCCTGACTGTTAGAAGGAAAACTATCAAACAGGAAGGACACCTACACCAAAACCCCATCAGTACATCACCATCATCAAAGACCAGAGGCAGATAAAACCACAAAGATGGGGAAAAAGCAGGGCAGAAAAGCTGGAAATTCAAAAAACAAGAGCGCATCTCCCCCGGCAAAGGAGCGCAGCTCATCGCCAGCAACGGATCAAAGCTGGACGGAGAATGACTTTGACGAGATGAGAGAAGAAGGCTTCAGTCCATCAAATTTCTCAGAGCTAAAGGAGGAATTACGTACCCAGCGCAAAGAAACTAAAAATCTTGAAAAAAAAGTGGAAGAATTGACGGCTAGACTAATTAATGCAGAGAAGGTCATAAACGAAATGAAAGAGATGAAAACCATGACACGAGAAATACGTGACAAATGCACAAGCTTCAGTAACCGACTCGATCAACTGGAAGAAAGAGTATCAGCGATTGAGGATCAAATGAATGAAATGAAGCGAGAAGAGAAACCAAAAGAAAAAAGAAGAAAAAGAAA
>NW_020252309.1:0-1496 GCF_003255815.1 Theropithecus gelada | reverse complement strand
CCAGGCTGGACTTGAACTCCTTACCTCAGGTGATTCACCCGCCTTGGCCTCCCAAAATCCTGGAATTACAGGCATGAGCTACCGTGCCCGGTTTTTTTCATTTGATTATTTTGTTTTTTGTTTTTTTTGCTATAAGGTCTAGTTCTGTCCCTCAGGCTGGAGTGCAGCGGTGCAACCATGGATCACTGCAGCCTCTATCTCCTGGGCTCAAGTGATTCTCCCCCCCTCAGCCTCCTGAGAGCTGGCACTACAGGCACGTGCCACCACATGTGATGAAGTTTTACTCTTGCTATCCAGGCTGGAGTGCAATGGCCTGATCTCAGCTCACTACAAATTCTGCCTCCCGGGTTCAAGCAATTCTCCTGTCTCAGCCTCCCAAGTAGCTAGAACTACAGGCATTCGCCATCACACTGGCTAATTTTTGTATTTTAAGTAGGGATGGGGTTTCACTATGTTGGCCTGACTGGTCTTGAACTCCTGACCTCAGGTGATCCACCAGCCTCAACCTCCCAAAGTGCTGGGATTACAGGCATGAGCCACTGCACCTGGCACACCTGGTTCAGTTTTTAAATGTTATTTTTGCAGAGACAGGGTTCTCTGTACGTTGCCCAGGCTGGTCTCAAAATGTTACCCTCACATGATCCTCCCCCTTCAACCTCCCAAAGTGCTAGAATTCGAGGCATGAGTCACCATGCCCAAACTCATTCTCTTTCAATTAGCTCAGTTTCAATTTCATATTATAGAAATACCATCAAATAGAAAATGTCAATGTTAAGCAGGATTTCCATGTAAAGATGGCAAATCACAAAATTTCCTTCCTTGATACTTATTCATTCTTTTTTTGTTCTTTTTATTTATTTTTTGAGATGGAGTCACACTCTGTCACCCAGGCTGGAGTGTAGTTGCACAATCTTAGCTCACTGCAATATCCACCTCCCAGATTCAAGTGGTTCTCCTGCCTCAGCCTCCCCAGTAGCTGGGATTACAGGTGTGCACCACCATGCCCAGCTAATTTTTGTATTTTTAGTAGAGACGAGGTTTCACCATGTTGGCCAGGCTGGTCTTGAACTCCTAACCCGAGGTGATCCACCTGCCTCGGCCTCTCAAAGTGCTGGGGTTACAGGCATGAGCCACTACAGCCGGGCCCTTGATACTTATTCATTCTAATGACATTTATTGTGTGCCTACTATGTGCCAAGTACTGTATTAGGTTCTGAGAATGAATAGGATGGGACTCCTGCCGCAGGGAGCCTCTGTTCTGATTTGGTGTGAGTTTGGGAGGAGGACATACAGACAAGCAATTCAATAAATAGCAAGCTGATTTTTGAGTGTGATATCTGCTTTGGGAAAACCCGGCAGGAGGAGGCAATGAAAAGCAGGATGATTCCCCCTCCACAGGATGAGGGAGGATTTCTCTGCCAAGGTGATGTGGGAGCTGAGGTCTGAAACATGAGAAAAATCCAGCTTCAGCAGGAGGTATGGGAAGTCCATTTCGG
>NW_020252308.1:0-7821 GCF_003255815.1 Theropithecus gelada | reverse complement strand
ATGGCAATACATAATTTTAAAAACAAATATTTCTATGAAGTCTAAATGAGTATATCATCACTTAACTTAAATGTCAATTTTAAGAAAATAAGTAAAAAGACTTAAGTTATAGTCTGATAAGAAAGTTGAAAGTATTTGCCAAGTCTATTTAAGGTAAATTTTCATCCAGTCTTATCTATGCATGAACTTTCCCACAATTCCCTCCTTATAAAAGATATCTCATAAACTACACCTTATTCATTTTTCACTTTTTCACTATATATATATGTGTGTGTGTTTCACTATATATATAGAATATACACATTTTATATATATATACACACACACACACATATATATACACATTTAAGAAAATTACATTGGTCTCCTTATTGGATTGGCACTCATGAGAAAGCCCCATTTGAGTGAAAAAATATCAAGCTGGTATAATTTGATGGTTCTAGGCAAGACACCTTCTTAAATATCTGACTGAAAGCTCAGCTAACAAAATTCTATTTAACAAAAACGCCAATATAAAAAAAATCACTGTATAAAGCACAATTGGGTTTAATTAGTGGAATGCAAATGATGCCAATGTATAACCTTATAGTTAGGTATGAATTATATCTGTCTGTCTACCTATCTATCCATCTATCAATCTATTTATCTGGCTAGGTGAATGGGGAAGGAAGATCTAGCTAGCATACTGGAGGAGTAATCTTTTGAGCAGCTATAAATTAACAACAGCACATCAGGAAATTGAATAAAAGGGTTTTATGAGTGAAAAGTCAAGCAGGCTTCTGAGAACAAGAAAATTCACAGCTATTCTAGGACTGAAATTAGACTTCATCTTTGAATTTTTTGCTATTTCGTGAAGAATTTTTCCTTTAGAAAACCTGATTAAGTATTTGAAGTTATTATTAATACCGTACACAGAGAATCATACACTTCACAAATAACTTTCATCTACATTATCTCATTTGATTTTCTTCACAACCTAAGCAAGTCCATTTGCAAACTCGAGGTAAACACCAAGGTTAATGATTTAACCTCCATTTTACATAAGCAAATTACAAAGATTCTAAGAAATATAGATCATACACTTTACAATTATTAATTCACTAAGCATTGTTATTAAGAAAATATTATCATATTCAATTACAAATTGAGTTTAATATTGGGTGCAATTTAGGGTCACCACGAAATATACAGTTTCTTAATTTTTTGGAGTAGTCCAAAATGTCACAATGATTCAGACGTTTGAGGAGAGGTTTATGAGAGAATGTCGTTATCGAGGCAAACATGTAAATGAATTATCAGTGAAAATGAGTTAATGAAGTGAGAATGCTCACTTTTGACAGTGGAAAAGCACAATAAAAACACACTTCCATAAAGCAGAGAGAGTGAGACAAGGAGTGGGCTGAAATGTGAGAAGAGCTGTGGGAGGGGAAAGTGGGGGATAGTTCAAAAATAAAAGTTGCTTGAACTTGATGTAAATAAAGGCAAGGGAGAATATAATGTGAGATGTGAAATTTTAGATACTGAAAACCTCAGTTTGTTTATCAACCAGGTATCATTCTGCTAACAGTAGAACTGTAAATCTCCAGTAAATCTTCTTTTAAAAAATTAAAACTTTTTATCACTTTTAAAAAGCTTATTAGAGCTGAGTGAGAATATTTATAACCAAATATAACTGTCTCACTATTTTACCCTATTTTATTTTTTATGAAACTGACTTTTCATTAACAGCTCCCATAAACATTGAGTCTTTCATAACTAAGATAACTAAGTGACATTGTCTGTGGGGGATGTAGACAGCCCTTCATCATATGTGTGTTGCTAATATTTGAGTGACCATTCTAGTTGAAATAAATATGCTCCAAAATCACTACTTTAAACCTTTTGAGAAACAGTTACTATGTAATGCAAAGCTCGTATTTAAAGAGCATAACTGGAATTTTCCCGGAATGCAGTGTGCAAGACTTTCTCCCATCCAGTTTTGGCATGTCATGTAATGTTGGTCATAATTAATTAATTATCCAAACAGAAGGTATTTATGTGGCAGTATTTTGTGGTAACAAATTAAAGGAAAGGGCAGTTTCATACGAAATAAAATAGGGTAAAATAGTGCTGGAGTTAGAAGATCTGGATTTAAATGTCATCCTTGTCATTTTTTTAGTTGTGTGAATTTTCTCAACTGGTTCAACCTATTTATACCTGTCTTTAAGAGCCATAAAATGATTTCAATGATAAGTACATCATGATGCTGTGCTGTTTATGACCCATGAAAGAGGAACCAAAACAAAGTCTGGCATATAGCAGGTTCTCAATAAATGGGAGCAAGTCTTCTTAGTAATAGAAGCAAGAATGGAACACAATACTGTTCCCTACAGATATCATACTTAGGGTGTCATTCTTTCTCCGCAAGCGAAAGGTGGAAAATCATCAATATTAAATGAATGGGATGATCATTTAGGAACATGCCCAGATTTATTATCGAGGATTAATACAGTTGTCAATATTATATTTGCTTTCCCTTCCTGCCTTTTCCACTTGGGCTGACTTGGTTTCCCTTCTTGCTTTCTCTTCTAGGGCTGAAACGATTTTCACATAATTTGAGTCGAATCTTTCTTCCAGCAACTTCAAAATGAATGAGAGAATCATATTTATATTGGGGAAAAATCCAATCGTTTAGTTACTAATGAATTTCCAGTGAAACACTTGGAACAGGTGGTGATCAAAGCAACTTGCAGCAAAATCACGTTTAATACCATGTAGATATGAAAGAATTAAACTGCTACCACCTAAACCCAAGAATCACTGCATCTTCCTAGGCTGGTTTTATACTTAACCTATTATTTGCTGAAGATTTCCAGCGATTCACTCTACTTTACTTTTCTTTGAAAATATGCTGACTTTGTTCCTTTTTGGGAACAATTTTGAACTGTAATTTCTACCTGTGGAATAAAAGAAGATTGTCACACGTTTCCTGATCCACCCTAAATATATTCATAAACACACACACACACACACACACACAGAGGACTCAAAAGCAAAAGCAACAACAGTGTCAAATACACCACAAAATATTTTATTATGAAAAACGTATGGGTAACATGTAGCAACTATGCGGTTTACAAAATGTTCCACTATTGCATAAAACTATCTTTGCTCTATCACCTTCTGAAGCTTCTTACACTCTTTCTTGGTGTTAGGTCAAACCTGCAAATGTTTTATCTGTTCTCCATATCATTAGAGCTCCATCTTCTAATGTAGTCTCTTCTTTCTACACAAATATTTTAAGGTAGACCTTCCCTTCACAATCATTACTCCCACAGTCTTAATATAACCAGTGAACATGGACAGCAGCAGTCCAATATACACTCCAAAACACGATGGAAGCTGTAGATATGCCTAAATGTCCATGTTAGTACATATTTTGTCTAGTAGAGTCCTTGATTCTTGTACATGTTTGATTTACAGAGAGCTACTTAAACCTTTATGGACAAGTAGAAATACTGACTTAGCAAATTTGTTGTATTTCAGGCCATTTGTTCAGAATAGGAATAATATCTATTTAAATTACATACTTGGCATAATTTCATTGATTAAGACATATTAAAGCATAGGGGGCAAAAACTTTTTCTTCAAAGAGTCCTACCTTTAGCACTGTAAGAAGAAGTACAGGTAAAGTTTCTCTCAATAGAGACTCCCAAAATACAGTGGCTTTATATGATGAAAAATGTATTATTCTCTCAAATAACAGATTCTATTGAGTGCTTCAAGTGGCAGAGTGGTGCTGCTGTCTTTTACACATAATTTCTGAATTTGTGGCATTTATTAGCATATCTTGGAAATGTAAGGGATAAGAAGAGGAAATAGAGAATGAGAAATTTTCCTTCAAGCCTGTAACATGTTGATAACCTATATCAATTCTGTTTATATTGCTTTGTTGACAAGATAGACACATGGCTAAATCCAGTTACATGGAAGGCAGAGAAATGTAGACAATAGCTAGATGACCGTGTGTTATGCTAACATATAGGAATATAAGAATTTGATTCCCAAAAAGAGGAAGACTAAACATGATACAGATGTTATTTAGCTTTCTCTGAAACAATCACAACACTTTGAAACACCATTCATTTGTTCTCGGAGTTTATAAAAAGTGTGTGTATGTGTGTGTATCTCTATCATAGACTTGACACTTAAATATTATTATTTAATAATAATAATTTATTATTAAGTTAAAATAATGTTATAATTTTTGTCTCTCTCGTTCTACTGAATATAAGATGTCTTAGGCTATATGCTTTGGAAACAGATCCTGACAAGGAGTTTTGGGGTATAGTTTATGGAGACTGCCCTCGCAAACAACCACAAAGGAGTGAGAGGGGAAGGTTGGAGAGAAATAGAAGTTGATTTGTGATGCACTGCAATAGACATCTCAGTCCAGTTCACAGGGAGCATTGAATCTAAGATGGCCCTTCAGAGTAGTCTTACATGAGACAAGGGGCTGCACTTTTGTACCTTCCATCAATGAAATGCTGCATGTGGGTAACCCTGCAGAAAAGGGCATTACCATATTCAAGCCAGGTCACACTAGGCAAAGGTAATTTCTATAGAGGGCTCTGCTTGAAGCCATTAGCCTCTAACAATCCCAAGAGCTGGACAGATCTTCACAATGTGCATTAGTTTTCTTTTGCTGTATAACAAATCACCATGAACTTAGTGGCTTAAAACAACCCACTTCTTATCTCTCAGTTCCATAGGTCAGAAGTACAGGCAGCCTTAACTAGATTCTCTGTGGAGGGTCTCACAAGACCAAAATCAAGGTCAAATGGGCTGGGCTCTTAAGAAGACTCCACTTCCAAGCACTTTCAGTGTTGGATGTATCCAATTTCTTGTGGCTATAAGATAAAGGTCTCTGTTTCTGTGGAACTGTTCTCAGCTCCTAGAGCCTGTTCACATTCTTTGCCACTTGACGCTCTCCATTTCAAGCCACCAATGTTTCATGAAATCACATAGAACCTCTCTGACTTCTGGACATGCACTAAATCAGAAAAAATATCTGGTTTCCTAGGGTTCATGTCATTAGGTTAGGTCCACTCAGATAATCTCCAAATAGCAAGTCAACTGATTAGTAGCATTAATTACATCTGCAAATTCCCTTTGCTATGTAATGTAATATATTCATGAGCACAATACCAACGGATAGAGATCATGGGTCCATGTTAGAATTCTGCTTACCATAGTCCTGAAGGGATCAACTGGGCACTTGCAGTAAAAAATATGTCCTGACCGCATGATAAATAAGTATAGTTGATAACCACCTGACTAAAATATGCTATTTGTTAAATGTGGAGATACATTGTAATATATTTTCATGTGGTAAATCTCCCTTACTCACAAACACTTTCAATTTTTATTAAATTTAATTAGTTGACCTTTTTTTCTTATTTATATATACTGCTTATCAAATAATAGCATGCAAGTGCCCATATCATAGATATTAAGCTCATTAAATTTTTCTCTTTTATTTTTAATTTGTTTTATCTTGTCTTATTTTTCAGGTTATTTGTAAACTATTTTTATTTATTCTTGGAACTAAATAAGGTATAAATATAAATCCATATTGTATCATATCAATAAAATACACTATTCATACTGACTAACCAGATTACACATCAAGGCTGAACAGTGGAAACATTCCCTATTTATCTAATTTGTACACAATGTTATAAAACTCACAGATAATGTAGATGACAAAAGTATGGACAAAAAATATGAAAATATGATATATATATCTGGGGGCATTGTAGCTCTTGAATTCAGAGGAGTAGCATCCAAACCTCAATCTCTGGTCGATTGAATAAATATGTTAAAAATTACTCAAGCAGATCTTACAAAGCCGAAATCAATCCTGTGATCATTCTACCTACATGAAAAACAGTGAAGAAAGGAGAGCTATATGTGTGGTCCAGGGTGTATATCCAAAGGTCAGGGTGAAAAGATAGCCACTGGGCTACCAGGCTGGTAACCAAACCCAAGAAAATGGACGTAGTGATGTTAGAGCAGGGTAGTGAGTAATAAATAACCAGATGGCAAGAATTGGAGCAATACAGAAAATTGTTACATTGTGATTTTGGAACTAGTTATATATGAACAACTTGTACGTACTGTAATGCTCCCCATAAACCTATCCCATTGTACTGCAACTAGGCAGAGGCAAATGTAATCTCAGAAAAACCCAAATGATACAGCCAAAATATCTTGGAAGAGCAGCCAAAATTTTCTTCTTTCTTCTACAGAAATGATGTAATTTAAATAATGGTATGGATAACACTGAAGTTTATATCTTTTTCCTTCCCCACGCACCTTTTTCACAAAGTTGGAAGATGTCAGTTACTTAGAGAAAGGACAAAGGAAGATGAGTTCATTAGGCTGTCTCTGAACATATCTTTAAGAAACTTACATTTATTCAGGAAGCCAAAAATAGTGTCCAGAACCTTCTTTCCATCAAACCTTCTTTGTTTTCCAGGGGAACCATAAAGATCGATTGCATATTAATTCTTATATATCTCTCTTGTAATATTTTTTATTATACTTCAAAATCACTTTGAATGTGGCTAGTATGTCTGGATATGATCTGAGTACTTGGAAAGTCTGATTTTCTTGTCTTCTCATTTGAAATCATTGTATGATTGAAAAATTCATGCTTCTTTAGTTTATTCCTGAGACACTCTGCAGAAATAGCAGTAACTTTTTCGATCCTACAGTTACTGGCATATATTCCTGGAAATACCTCCAATGACAGCTGGTGTGTGATCATCTCTACACTTCCTCTCCCTATCTCCACTCCTACTGATATTAAATATTTGAGCAATAGTCATTGTAGAGGCCAAAGCAATCCCATCTTGGATGCTAGTCTGCCCTATTGGCTTCTGATTAACCCTTGTTCCTCTAAAATTTCCAGTTTATCTATTGCTCCTTGTCTAAGAGCAGGTACTTACCAAAAATCCTTCTCTTAGATCAAATAACTTTGATGTTATCCTATTTCAATTGTCCTACAAATCCCTTCTGAATCACTCCATTTTACATGGCATATAAGCCCTGAGTCTGGGGGATATGGGCACAGGGATCTACCATCTTGTCCCACCTCTGCAAGAGACACAGATATGGCTTCTGTTTGTTTCTATTAAATGTTTCCAAAAACCAAATTTTCAGCTTTTTTCTTCAACCTCTCAGGTTTCTCAGACTTCGGGGCACATTTTCATAGACCTATCCAACAGTCATACACGAATGTCAAAAGACATAAAATGTGTGTTTCAAGATGATACATTAGAGGAACTTACAGGCAGAAGCCCAGTAAGTGCAAGTTGTCCTAAGTCTCTCATATGTCACTATCCTATGCAAATGTGTGTTTGGACTTATCACCTGGCAAAAGAATGAAAGTTTCTGCCACTGTACAAATTTATAGAGGGAATGAATGTCAGCAGAGATCAACTGGCCAAGTTGCAAACCCCAGAGCTGGGCAGTAGAGGCCACAGCTTATTTTCTGACATCACTGAAGGTGTCAGGTACATTTTTGTCATCATAGATTTCAACCTAAGTCCTTTCATCTCTACTTAGCAAATCTGTGTTTTGAGGGAGCATTTCAGAGCCATTCATCAAAACTTTGGCTTCCTTTATTTCTCTTTCTCTCTTTCTTTCTTTCTTTCTTTCTTTCTCTCTTTCTCTCTTTCTTTCTTTCTTTCTTTCTTTCTTTCTTTCTTTCTTTCTTTCTTTCTTTCTACTTTCTTACTTTCTTTCTCTCTTTTGAGATGGAATCTCACTCTGTCA
>NW_020252307.1:0-1496 GCF_003255815.1 Theropithecus gelada | reverse complement strand
GATTTCACAGAACACAAAAAGTTTCTCGGAAAGCTTCTTTCTCTTTGTTATCGGAGGATATTTCCTTTGGCCCTATAGTCTTCAAAGGGATTCGAAATATCTGTTCTCAGATTACACAGAAATAAGGCTAGCAAAGAGATCCAGGAAATACAGATGTAACTCTGTGAGATGAATTAACAGAACACTCAGCAGTTTCTCAGAAAGCTTCTTTCCAAATTTCATCTGAGGATATTCCCTTTTTCACCATATCCCTCAAAGGGCTTCCAAATATCACTTTTCCAATTCCACAAGAATTGTCTTAGCCAAAGGATTCTTGAGGGGAAAGCTGTAACTCTCTGAGATGATTTCACAGAACACAAAAAGTTTCTCAGAAATCTTCTTTCTCTTTGTTATCGGAGGATATTTCCTTTGGACATATATTCTTCAAAGGGATTCGAAATATCTGTTCTCAGATTACACAGAAATAAGGCTAGCAAAGAGATCCACGAAATACAGATGTAACTCTGTGAGATGAATTAACAGAACACTCAGCAGTTTCTCAGAAAGTTTCTTTCCAGATTTCATATGAGGATATTTCCTTTTTCACCATAGCCCTCTAAGGGCTTCCAAGTATCACTTTGCCAATTCCACAAGAATTGTCTTAACGAAAGGTTTCTTGAGGGGAAAGCTGTAACTCTGTGAGATGATTTCACAGAACACAAAGAAGTTTCTCAGAAACCTTCTTTCTCTTTGTTATCGGAGTATATTTACTTTGGCCCTATAGTCTTCAAAGGGATCCGAAATATCTGTTCTCAGATTCAACAGAAATAAGGCTAGCAAAGAGATCCACGAAAGACAGATGTAACTCTGTGAGATGAATTAACAGAACACTCAGCAGTTTCTCAGAAAGCTTCTTACCAGATTTCATCTGAGGATATTTCCTTTTTCACCGTAGCTCTCTATGGGCTTCCAAATATCACTTTGCCAATTCCACAAGAACTGTCTTAGTCAAAGGCTTCTTGAGGGGAAGCTGTAACTCTGTGAGCTGATTTCACAGAACACAAAGAAGTTTCTCAGAAATCTTCTTTCTGTTTGTTATCGGAGGATATTACCTTTGGCCCTATAGTCTTCAAAGGGATCCGAAATATCTGTTCTAAGATTCCACAGAAATAAGGCTTGCAAAGAGATCCATGAAATACAGATGTAATACTGTGAGGTTCATTAACACAACACTCAGGAGTTTCTCAGAGAGCTTCTTGCCAGATTTCATCTGAGGATATTTCCTTTTTCACCGTAGCCCTCTATGGGATTTCAAATATCACTTTGCCAATTCCACAAGAACTTTCTTAGCCAAAGGCTTCTTGAGGGGAAAGCTGTAACTCTGTGAGATGATTTCACAGAACACTAAGACGTTTCTCCGAAAGCTTCTTTCTCTTTGTTATCGGAGGATATTTTCTTTGGCCCTATAGTCTTCAAAGGGATCCCAAATATCTGTTCTCAGATTCCACAGAAATAAG
>NW_020252306.1:0-1497 GCF_003255815.1 Theropithecus gelada | reverse complement strand
CAACTACATGGAAACTGAACAACCTGCTCCTGAATGACTACTGGGTACATAACGAAATGAAGGCAGAAATAAAGATGTTCTTTGAAACCAATGAGAACAAAGATACAACATACCAGAATCTCTGGGACACATTTAAAGCAGTGTGTAGAGGGAAATTTATAGCACTAAATGCCCACAAGAGAAAGCAGGAAAGATCTAAAATTGACACTCTAACATCGCAATTAAAAGAACTAGAGAAGCAAGAGCAAACACATTCGAAAGCTAGCAGAAGGCTAGAAATAACTAAGATCAGAGCAGAACTGAAGGAGATAGAGACACAAAAAACCCTCCAAAAAATCAATGAATCCAGGAGTTGGTTTTTTGAAAAGATCAACAAAATTGACAGACCACTAGCAAGACTAATAAAGAAGAAAAGAGAGAAGAATCAAATCGACGCAATTAAAAATGATAAAGGGGATATCACCACCGACCCCACAGAAATACAAACTACCATCAGAGAATACTATAAACACCTCTACGCAAATAAACTGGAAAACCTAGAAGAAATGGATAATTTCCTGGACACTTACACTCTTCCAAGACTAAACCAGGAAGAAGTTGAATCCCTGAATAGACCAATAGCAGGCTCTGAAATTGAGGCAATAATTAATAGCCTACCAATCAAAAAAAGTCCAGGACCAGATGGATTCACAGCTGAATTCTACCAGAGGTACAAGGAGGAGTTGGTACCATTCCTTCTGAAACTATTCCAATCAATAGAAAAAGAGGGAATCCTCCCTAACTCATTTTATGAGGCCAACATCATCCTGATACCAAAGCCTGGCAGAGATACAACAAAAAAAGAGAATTTTAGACCAATATCCCTGATGAACATCGATGCAAAAATCCTCAATAAAATACTGGCAAACCGGATTCAGCAACACATCAAAAAGCTTATCCACCATGATCAAGTGGGCTTCATCCCTGGGATGCAAGGCTGGTTCAACATTCGCAAATCAATAAACATAATCCAGCATATAAACAGAACCAAAGACAAGAACCACATGATTATCTCAATAGATGCAGAAAAGGCTTTTGACAAAATTCAACAGCCCTTCATGCTAAAAACGCTCAATAAATTTGGTATTGATGGAACGTACCTCAAAATAATAAGAGCTATTTATGACAAACCCACAGCCAATATCATACTGAATGGGCAAAAACTGGAAAAATTCCCTTTGAAAACTGGCACAAGACAGGGATGCCCTCTCTCACCACTCCTATTCAACATAGTGTTGGAAGTTCTGGCTAGGGCAATCAGGCAAGAGAAAGAAATCAAGGGTATTCAGTTAGGAAAAGAAGAAGTCAAATTGTCCCTGTTTGCAGATGACATGATTGTATATTTAGAAAATCCCATTGTCTCGGCCCAAAATCTCCTTAAGCTGATAAGCAACTTCAGCAAAGTCTCAGAATACAAAATTAATGTGCAAAAATCACAAGCATTCTTATACACCAGTA
>NW_020252305.1:0-1497 GCF_003255815.1 Theropithecus gelada | reverse complement strand
CCAAAAGAACAAAGCTGGAGGCATCATGCTACCTGACTTCAAACTATACTACAAGGCTACAGTAACCAAAACAGCATGGTACTGGTGCCAAAACAGAGATATAGACCAATGGAACAGAACAGAGCCCTCAGGAATAATACCACACATCTACAGCCATCTGATCTTTGACAAACCTGAGAGAAACAAGAAATGGGGAAAGTATTCCCTATTTAATAAATAGTGCTGGGAAAATTGGCTAGCCATAAGTAGAAAGCTGAAACTGGATCCTTTCCTTACTCCTTATACGAAAATTAATTCAAGATGGATTAGAGACTTAAATGTTAGACCTAAAACCTAGAAGAAAACCTAGGTAATAATATTCAGGACATAGGCAAGGGCAAGGACTTCATGTCTAAAACACCAAAAGCAACGGCAACAAAAGCCAAAACTGACAAATGGGATCTAATTAAAGAGCTTCTGCACAGCAGAAGAAACTACCATCAGAGTGAACAGGCAACCTACAGAATGGGAGAACATTTTTGCAATCTACTCACCTGACAAAGGGCTAATATCCAGAACCTATAAAGAACTCAAACAAATTTACAAGAAAAAAACAACCCCATCAAAATTGGGCAAAGGGTATGAACAGACACTTTTCAAAAGAAGACATTCATTCAGCCAACAGACACATGAAAAAATGCTCGTCATCACTCGCCATCAGAGAAATGCAAATCAAAACCACAATGAGATACCATCTCACACCACTTAGAATGGCAATCATTAAAAAGTCAGGAAACAACAGGTGCTGGAGAGGATGTGGAGAAATAGGAACACTTTTCACTGTTGGTGGGACTGTAAACTAGTTCAACCATTGTGGAAAACAGTGTGGCGATTCCTCAAGGATCTAGAATTAGAAATACCATTTGACCCAGCCATCCCATTACTGGGTATATACCCAAAGGATTATAAATCATGCTGCTATAAAGACACATGCACACATATGTTTATTGTGGCACTAATCACAATAGCAAAGACTTGGAACCAACGCAAATGTCCATCAGTGACAGACTGGATTAAGAAAATGTGGCACATATACACCATGGAATACTATGCAGCCATAAAAAAGGATGAGTTTGTGTCCTTTGTAGGGACATGGATGCAGCTGGAAACCATCATTCTTAGCAAACTATCACAAGAACAGAAAACCAAACACTGCATGTTCTCACTCATAGGTGGGAACTGAACAATGAGATCACTTGGACTCAGGAAGGGGAACATCACACACCGGGGCCTATCATGGGGAGGGGGGAGGGTGGAGGGATGGCATTGGGAGTTATACCTGATGTAAATGATGAGTTGATGGGTGCTGACGAGTTGATGGGTGCAGCACACCAACATGGCACAAGTATACATATGTAACAAACCTGCACGTTATGCACATGTACCCTAGAACTTAAAGTATAATAATAATAAGAAAGAAAGAAAGAAAGAAAGAAAGAAAGAAAGAAAGAAAGAAAG
>NW_020252304.1:0-1497 GCF_003255815.1 Theropithecus gelada | reverse complement strand
CCAAAAGAACAAAGCTGGAGGCATCATGCTACCTGACTTCAAACTATACTACAAGGCTACAGTAACCAAAACAGCATGGTACTGGTGCCAAAACAGAGATATAGACCAATGGAACAGAACAGAGCCCTCAGGAATAATACCACACATCTACAGCCATCTGATCTTTGACAAACCTGAGAGAAACAAGAAATGGGGAAAGTATTCCCTATTTAATAAATAGTGCTGGGAAAATTGGCTAGCCATAAGTAGAAAGCTGAAACTGGATCCTTTCCTTACTCCTTATACGAAAATTAATTCAAGATGGATTAGAGACTTAAATGTTAGACCTAAAACCTAGAAGAAAACCTAGGTAATAATATTCAGGACATAGGCAAGGGCAAGGACTTCATGTCTAAAACACCAAAAGCAACGGCAACAAAAGCCAAAACTGACAAATGGGATCTAATTAAAGAGCTTCTGCACAGCAGAAGAAACTACCATCAGAGTGAACAGGCAACCTACAGAATGGGAGAACATTTTTGCAATCTACTCACCTGACAAAGGGCTAATATCCAGAACCTATAAAGAACTCAAACAAATTTACAAGAAAAAAACAACCCCATCAAAATTGGGCAAAGGGTATGAACAGACACTTTTCAAAAGAAGACATTCATTCAGCCAACAGACACATGAAAAAATGCTCGTCATCACTCGCCATCAGAGAAATGCAAATCAAAACCACAATGAGATACCATCTCACACCACTTAGAATGGCAATCATTAAAAAGTCAGGAAACAACAGGTGCTGGAGAGGATGTGGAGAAATAGGAACACTTTTCACTGTTGGTGGGACTGTAAACTAGTTCAACCATTGTGGAAAACAGTGTGGCGATTCCTCAAGGATCTAGAATTAGAAATACCATTTGACCCAGCCATCCCATTACTGGGTATATACCCAAAGGATTATAAATCATGCTGCTATAAAGACACATGCACACATATGTTTATTGTGGCACTAATCACAATAGCAAAGACTTGGAATCAACGCAAATGTCCATCAGTGACAGACTGGATTAAGAAAATGTGGCACATATACACCATGGAATACTATGCAGCCATAAAAAAGGATGAGTTTGTGTCCTTTGTAGGGACATGGATGCAGCTGGAAACCATCATTCTTAGCAAACTATCACAAGAACAGAAAACCAAACACTGCATGTTCTCACTCATAGGTGGGAACTGAACAATGAGATCACTTGGACTCAGGAAGGGGAACATCACACACCGGGGCCTATCATGGGGAGGGGGGAGGGTGGAGGGATGGCATTGGGAGTTATACCTGATGTAAATGATGAGTTGATGGGTGCTGACGAGTTGATGGGTGCAGCACACCAACATGGCACAAGTATACATATGTAACAAACCTGCACGTTATGCACATGTACCCTAGAACTTAAAGTATAATAATAATAAGAAAGAAAGAAAGAAAGAAAGAAAGAAAGAAAGAAAGAAAGAAAG
>NW_020252303.1:0-1497 GCF_003255815.1 Theropithecus gelada | reverse complement strand
CAAACCATTGACAGACGCTCCTGTTATACAAGAGTCATACTTTTAACCTGTAAAAAATTCCACTTCAGCAAGGGCATCGTTCTACCCCCACACCTTTTCAATCTCTGCTGCCTCCCTCACCTTTTCTTTTCTCCACCCTTACATCCTAGAAAATCTATCCAGTTGACCGGGAGGAGTAGCTCACACCAGTCATACCAGCACTTTGGGAGGCCGAGGCGGGTGGATCACCTGAAGTCAGGAGTTTGAGACCAGCCTGGCCAACATGGTAAAACCCCGTCTCTACTAAAAATACACAAAATTAGCCAGCTGTGGTGGTGGGCATCTGTAATCCCAGCTACTCAGGAGGCTGAGGCAGGAGAATCACTTGAACCCAGGAGGCGGAGGTTGCAGTGAGCTGAGATCGCACCATTGCACTCCAGCTTGGGGGACGGGAGCAAAACTCCCTCTCAAAAAAAAAAAAAAAAAAAGAAAAGAAAGGAAAAGAAAATCCATCTAGTCTCAAGACTTCAGGTACCTAGACACTGACTACAAAATTGACCTGTCTCTAGGATGCAGAGCTCTCCACCTCCATGGCTGTATGGCTCCCCCAGGCCTCTTGACCTGCATGGTGTTCGTGTCTGTAGAGCATCCACATTGAACTCATCCCAGCTGAGCTCCTGGCTGCCTCCCGCACCCAGAGCAATCTTTCTCCTTAGCTCCGCAGTGGAAATGCCACTCTTCTGGTTGGTCCAGCTGAGGCCTGAGAGGAACAAACACCCCGGAACTTCACAGCTGGCAGCAGCACTCATTTCATTTGCTCCGTCTCTCCACTGCACTGCCTCTAGCCTGTCAGTGTTCTCGGTTTCCCGAACATCACAGGCATGATCCTGCCTCAGAACGCTTGGCCCCCCTCACAGTCTATACCAAGCATGTTGGGAATTCCTAGTGGCTCCACTTCAACCGTCCCCACCTAGGTACCTCTCACTCTCCCCTCCTCACCACCCTGGGCCACGTCACCATCAGGCTCTCACCTGTGTCCTGGCCATAGCCCCCACCTGGTCTTGAGTGCCCTGCCCCGTTCACAGGGATTCTCTGAGCACGCCTCTGCTCTAACCCATTTCTCCAGCGCTTCCAGCTTCACACAGAGCAAGAGCCAAAGTCCTTTCAACAACCTACACAGCCCCATATTCACTGTTCTCAAACAACAGAGAGCTGGAGAGCCGGCAGCGTGAGGAACCCCAGAATCCCTGCCACCGTGGTTCGGAGGCAGCAGGCCTGGGGTGGGCCTGATAACTGGCATTTCTACCGAGTCTCCAGGCAAGCCCTCTGTGATCTGTGCTCCCGGCCCCCGGGAACCACATGTGGAGGCAAAAGCAACTCCAGCTTGGATGCCAACCTGCCGTGTTGACTTCGAATTGACCCCAGTTCTGGAAGGCCTCTACGATTTCTAAGTTATCTGCTGTTTGTTGTGTAAGAGCACCCACTTAAATCCCACCCCTAGGTCAAAACAACCTTGAC
>NW_020252302.1:0-1497 GCF_003255815.1 Theropithecus gelada | reverse complement strand
GTCAAGGTTGTTTTGACCTAGGGGTGGGATTTAAGTGGGTGCTCTTACACAACAAACAGCAGATAACTTAGAAATCGTAGAGGCCTTCCAGAACTGGGGTCAATTCGAAGTCAACACGGCAGGTTGGCATCCAAGCTGGAGTTGCTTTTGCCTCCACATGTGGTTCCCGGGGGCCGGGAGCACAGATCACAGAGGGCTTGCCTGGAGACTCGGTAGAAATGCCAGTTATCAGGCCCACCCCAGGCCTGCTGCCTCCGAACCACGGTGGCAGGGATTCTGGGGTTCCTCACGCTGCCGGCTCTCCAGCTCTCTGTTGTTTGAGAACAGTGAATATGGGGCTGTGTAGGTTGTTGAAAGGACTTTGGCTCTTGCTCTGTGTGAAGCTGGAAGCGCTGGAGAAATGGGTTAGAGCAGAGGCGTGCTCAGAGAATCCCTGTGAACGGGGCAGGGCACTCAAGACCAGGTGGGGGCTATGGCCAGGACACAGGTGAGAGCCTGATGGTGACGTGGCCCAGGGTGGTGAGGAGGGGAGAGTGAGAGGTACCTAGGTGGGGACGGTTGAAGTGGAGCCACTAGGAATTCCCAACATGCTTGGTATAGACTGTGAGGGGGGCCAAGCGTTCTGAGGCAGGATCATGCCTGTGATGTTCGGGAAACCGAGAACACTGACAGGCTAGAGGCAGTGCAGTGGAGAGACGGAGCAAATGAAATGAGTGCTGCTGCCAGCTGTGAAGTTCCGGGGTGTTTGTTCCTCTCAGGCCTCAGCTGGACCAACCAGAAGAGTGGCATTTCCACTGCGGAGCTAAGGAGAAAGATTGCTCTGGGTGCGGGAGGCAGCCAGGAGCTCAGCTGGGATGAGTTCAATGTGGATGCTCTACAGACACGAACACCATGCAGGTCAAGAGGCCTGGGGGAGCCATACAGCCATGGAGGTGGAGAGCTCTGCATCCTAGAGACAGGTCAATTTTGTAGTCAGTGTCTAGGTACCTGAAGTCTTGAGACTAGATGGATTTTCTTTTCCTTTCTTTTCTTTTTTTTTTTTTTTTTTTGAGAGGGAGTTTTGCTCCCGTCCCCCAAGCTGGAGTGCAATGGTGCGATCTCAGCTCACTGCAACCTCCGCCTCCTGGGTTCAAGTGATTCTCCTGCCTCAGCCTCCTGAGTAGCTGGGATTACAGATGCCCACCACCACAGCTGGCTAATTTTGTGTATTTTTAGTAGAGACGGGGTTTTACCATGTTGGCCAGGCTGGTCTCAAACTCCTGACTTCAGGTGATCCACCCGCCTCGGCCTCCCAAAGTGCTGGTATGACTGGTGTGAGCTACTCCTCCCGGTCAACTGGATAGATTTTCTAGGATGTAAGGGTGGAGAAAAGAAAAGGTGAGGGAGGCAGCAGAGATTGAAAAGGTGTGGGGGTAGAACGATGCCCTTGCTGAAGTGGAATTTTTTACAGGTTAAAAGTATGACTCTTGTATAACAGGAGCGTCTGTCAATGGTTTG
>NW_020252301.1:0-1497 GCF_003255815.1 Theropithecus gelada | reverse complement strand
GACGGAGTCTCACTGTGTTGCCCAGTGGAGTGGTGCCATCTTGGCTCACTGCAACCTCTGCCTCCTGGGTTCAAGTTATTCTTCTGCCTCAGCCTCCAGAGTAGCTGGGACTACAGGTACCCACCATCACGCCTGGCTAACTTTTGTATTTTTAGTAGAGACGGGGTTTCACCGTGTTGGCCAGGCTGGTCTCAAATTCCTGACCTCAAGTGATCCACCCTCCTCCGCCTCCCAAAGTGCCGGGATTACAGGTGTGAGCCACTGCTCCCCGCCCATCCAAATTTCGTTATTAGGAGAAACAGTGTAATGAACACTTTGGCACGTAAATCACTTGTCTTATATTGAATTGCTTTCTTAGAATAGTTACCAGCAAAGTTATTGAACCAAAGGATGAAAATGAATTTATATGATTTATTTAATGAAAAATTTTATAAACAGAAATTTACCTGTTTTATTTTTTTTAAAACCCAAACAAAAGTAACATTTTTAAAATCTTTATATCACAGCCAGAGTATGTCCTTTTGCTGGAATCTTAGAAAATGGAGCAGTACGCTATACAACTTTTGAATATCCCAACACCATCAATTTTTCTTGTAATACTGGGTAAGAACTTTCATGGAACTAAGCAGTTAACAGACTGAGCGCATTTTTATATCCTTAAGCTAAACATCAGGACTGGTCCATATTTTGTTTTCAGCCTTTAGGTTGGACTTGCCACATGCAAATCGATTTTAGTCCTGCTTTTAATATCAGTAGCGTTGAGGGTGGGGTAAGGATTAGAGAACATAACGACTAATGAAATACATAGTCACCACTGTATCTGATTCTTCTGCTCCTGATTAATTACCTATCAGAGGAGGTACATTAAAATAATTGAACCTGGATGATAATTCCATATGATCTCTGGGCCAAATCTTGGATAGGGTTAAAATACTTTAGGAATAAGACATGGGCTTTAGTTATGAGGCTAATTTGATTGACCAACCTGACAGTCTATAGAAGAGAATTCTATGGAGAAGGTTGGGAGTGTGACGATGGAGAATGCAATGCAGTACCACATCCCCAGGAAGCAATCACTTATGGTGGTTTTGCCACACTGGGGGCTTTGCCACATTGCCCAGACTCAAACTCTTGGGCTCAAGTGATCCACCCATCTCGGCCTCCCAAAATGCTGGGATTACAGACTGATCTGGGAGCAAAAGGAGGCAATCACGTACGGTGGACACAGACTCGTAGGGAGCAAAGGCACCCCTGTGACATTATTGAGAGCACATTGGCTATCCATTAGGGTAAGTTTCTACTGGGATTGGAGGTTAAGGAATACTACATATGAGAGAGAAATACACACCTTTCATCTGAAACACCAGTTTACCAATGGGTCTGGTAACAAATGACTTTAAAAAACTGGCTTCAAAGACAGAATGTTACATTTTCTTTCTTTCTTTCTTTCTTTCTTTCTTTCTTTCTTTCTTTCTTTCTTTCTTTCTTTCTTTCTTT
>NW_020252300.1:0-1498 GCF_003255815.1 Theropithecus gelada | reverse complement strand
TCCACAAGAACTGTCTTAGCGAAAGGCTTCTTGAGGGGGAAGATGTAAATCTGTGAGATGATTTCACGGAACACAGAGAAGATTCTCAGAAAGCTTCTTTCTCTTTGTATCAGAGGATATTTCCTTTGGCCCTATAGTCTTCAAAGGGATCCGAAATATCTCTTGTCAGATTCCACAGAAATAAGGCTAGCAAAGTGATCCACGAAATGCAGATGGAACTTTGTGAGTGGAAGTCTCACATCACAAAGCAGTTTCTCAGAAAGCTTCTTTCCAGATTTCATCTAAGGATATTTCCTTTTTCACCATAGCCCTCTATGGGCTTCCAAATAATGCTTTGCAAATTCCACAAGAACTGTCTTAGCGAAAGGATTCTTGAGGGGAAAGCTGTAACTCTGTGAGATGATTTCAAAGAAATCAAAGAAGTCTCTGAGAAAGCTTATTTTTCTTTGTTATCGGAGGATATTTCTTGAGACCCTACAGTCTTCAAAGGGATCCGAAATATCTGTTCTCCGATTCCGCAGGTATAAGGCTAGCAAAGAGATCCACGAAATACAGATGTAACTCTGTGAAACGAATTAACAGAACACTAAGCAGTTTCTCAGCAAGCTTCTTTCCACATTTCATCTGAGGATAATTCCTTTTTCACCGTAGACTTCTATGGGCTTCCAAATATCACTTTGCCAATTCCACAACAACTGTCTTAGCGAAAGGCTTCTTGAAGGAAAAGCTGTAACTCTGTGAGATGATTTCACAGAACACAAAGAAGTTTCGGAGAAAGCTTCTTTCTCTTTGTAATGGGAGGATATGTCCTTTGGCCATATAGTCTTCAAAGGGATCCGAAATATCAGTTCTCAGATTCCAGAGAAATAAGGCTAGCAAAGAGATCCACGAAACAGAGATGTAACTCTGTGAGATGAATTAACAGAACACTAAGCAGTTTCTCAGAAAGCTTCTTTCCAGATTTCATCTGAGGATATTTCCTTTTTCACCGTAGCCCTCTATGGGCTTCCAACTATCACTTTGCTAATTCCACAAGATCTGTCTTAGCGAATGGCTTCTTCAAGGGAAAGCTGTAACTCTATGAGATGATTTCACAGAANAGATCCACGAAATACAGATGTAACTCTGTGAGATGAATTAACAGAACACTAAGCAGTTTCTCAGAAAGCTTCTTTCCAGATTTCATATGTGTATATTTCCTTTTTCACCATAGACCTCTATGGGCTTCCAAATATCACTTTGCCAATTCCACAAGAACTGTCTTAGCAAAGGGCTTCTAAAAGGGAAAGCTGTAACTCTGTGTGATGATTTCACAGAACACAAAGAAGTTTCTCAGAAAGCTTCTTTCTCTTTGTTATCGGAATATATTTCCTTTGGCCATACAGTCTTCAAAGGGATCCGAAATATCTGTTCTCAGATTCCACAGAAATAAGGCTGGCAAAGACATCCAGGAAACAGAGATGTAACTCTGTGAGATGAATTAACAGAACACTAAGCA
>NW_020252299.1:0-1498 GCF_003255815.1 Theropithecus gelada | reverse complement strand
TTTTGCTAAGGAAATATCTTAGTTTTTCAGAAAGGTGGCACTTTTTACCCTGCATTTGCTGGAGAATTTCTCTGGAGCTTCCTAACAGAAATGAGGTTGTAGGCAGTTTGGTATAAACAAACAGTCTGAGACCAGACTGACCAACATGGAGGAAACTCATCTCTCCTAAAATTGCAAAATTATCCGGGAATGGGTGTGCATTCCTGTAATCCCAGCTATTCAAGAGACTGAGGCAGCAGAATCACTTGAACCCAGGAGGCAGAGGTTGTGGTAGGCCGAGATCGCGCCATTGCACTCCAGCCTGGGCAACAAGAGTGAAACTCCATCGCAAAAAAAAGAAAAACAAAAAAGTTCTAGGAGGAACAAAAGCACAGCAGCAGTACATGTGGCTCCTGGGGAGGAAATGACCTCAAGGGGATAAAGAAGGGAGGACAAGTTAGGTCAGATTAAGAAGGAGGAGCCCTGAGTTGCTACAGGGAAACACTATGTGGTGTGCCCTGTTTGAGATGGATTATTTCATGTTGAAGAGGTTGCCTTAGCTGTCTTCTGTGGCCTTCCCGATGCCTTCCTTCACCATTTGTCTTCCCTCACCACCATGGAGGAGGGACCGGCAGCAGCAGAGTCTGTGCTGTGAACACACCTTTCCACACACGCCAGCCCCGTATCCACAGCTACAAGATCACCTGAGGGATTCACTCAGTGGAGCTCATGTGCTTATAGTGACTCTGTTTCCTAGGTGACCTCGAAGACCTGGAGGAGGCTGTGCCCAGGCAGACATCCTCGGAGGAAGCCACAGGGGTTCACATGGTAAAGTCATCTTATTTCCTCTGAAATGGAAATTGAATTTCTCTCGGTTTCTCTCTGTTTCAATTGAACTAAGATGTACACATCTTACCACGTACGCGATAGGTGACTGACAAGAATTTCTTGGTGGGCAAATGTCAGAGTTCATTATCCACTAAAAAATGGTTTCCGATGGCATCCACATTTACAAGCTGTGTGTCAGCAGGCATTTTCCTCAAGAGAAATGCCTTTTTAAGAAGTATTTGGAATTGTCAAATAAAAGCAATTGAAAATCTTGCACAAAAATCTCGTGCCTTTCCACGAATGTCTTCTAGGTATCAGGGCCATTGTCTCAACCACTATTTACCATCTGTTTTTTTAATATCAACAAGTAAAGAAAAGGCCTGTGCACACAGGACACAGCCTGGTCTGACCCTCATAGTGTTTTGTTTTTCTCTAGATGCAGGTGGACCCAGCCACACTGGCGAACGGTACGTATTCTGGGATCACCTCTCTGTTTATGTTCAAAATCTTAGTGTTGCAAAGATGACACTGTTTTGCCTGCTTTTGCTCAAGAGCCACTCTGGTTTGAGCTTTCTGCCAGAAATTAGATTTGGAAAGTTTGGTTTCAAAAAATACTAGCAGTCCAGTAAACAACTGTAACCACAGTACTGTCATCCCTGGATGCAGCAGTGTCATGTCAGGTGGGGTGGTT
>NW_020252298.1:0-1498 GCF_003255815.1 Theropithecus gelada | reverse complement strand
GTATAAGTAAAAAACACACATACACCACAGATCCCTGGAACTCATTGCTGGAATACTAGCTCCTGCCACATTAATAAACCCAGATAGAACATTTGACAAGACGTTATCCTGTTGTGGTTGGCCATTTTCCATCCTTGCTTCATGGACATGGTGATTGACAGTAGCATCTGGAAACCAAATAAAGAGGTCGAGCTGTGAGGTAAGTGCATTATGCCAACCACACATGTATATATCCCTCTGATGCTCAGTTTTTAGGAATTTATCACGTAAAGCAGGAGGATATACCAGGCAGTGATCTGAGACCCCACAACTTCACCTACAAAAGACAATACAATAAAACCACAAGCTCCTGCCACATTAATAAGCCCTGTGGAAGCAGTTGACAAGACGTTATCAGGTTGGGGTTGGCTCTTTTCCATTTTCTCCTTGGGGACATTGTAAGTGATGGTAGCATCTGGAAGCCAAATGAAGAGGCTGAGCTGTTAGTTAAGTGTGTTATGGTAACCACACAGGTATATCTCTCTGATGCTCACTTTCTAGGAAATTATCTCATAAACAGGAGGATATATAAGGTTGCCATATGAGACCGCTGAAAGCCAGGAAAGACAATACAACAAAACCACCTTGTATGATTTTTGACACTGTGCATGCACGTGGAAACCAAGTAGGACAGTAATACAAATGAACAAACTTACACGGATCCCTGGTACTCATGGTTGAAATACCAGTGGCTGCCATATTAATAAGCTGTGGTCGAAGAGTCAACAACACGTTATCAGGTGCTGGTTGGACATTTTCCATCTTCTGTTCACGGCCATTGTGAGTGACTGTAGCATCTGGAAACCAAAGGAAGAGGCTGAGCTGTGAGGTAAGTGCATTATGCCAACTCACAAGTATATCCCTCTGGTGCTCAGTTTCTATGAAATTATTTCATAAAACAGTAGGATATATCAGGTGGTGATGTGAGACTCCTCAGATTTACGCCAGAAACGATAACACAACAAAACCACTTTATTCCCTTCATGGCACTATGTATGCATATGAAAACCAAGTAGGACAGTACAACTTATAAGTGGACATACAGAGATCTCTGGCACTTGTGGCTGGAATAGGAGTCGCTGCCATATTAATAAGCCCTGTGGGACCAGTTGACAAGATGTTATCAGGTTGGGGTTGACCATTTTCCATTCTCTCTTCACGGATATTGTGAGTGACGGTAGAATCTGGAAACCAAATGAAGAGTTCAAGCTGTGAGGTAAGTGCATTATGTCAGTGCCACAGGTATGTCCCTCTGATGCTCAGTTGCTAGGAAATTATCCCACCCATAAACCAGGAGGACATATCAGGTTGTGATTTGAGACCCCACGGTTTTAGGCCAGAAAAGATAATAAAACAAAACCACCTTCTTCCCTTGATGACACTATGCATGCATATGGAAATCAAGAAGGACAGTATAAGTAAAAAACACACATACACCACAGATCCCTGGAACTCATTG
>NW_020252297.1:0-1498 GCF_003255815.1 Theropithecus gelada | reverse complement strand
ACGCCATTTCTCAGAGGAGAAAACAGGCACAGGGATGTTCTATGACTTCCTCAAGATCACCAAGCTACAAGTGGGAGCTGGGCTTTGAATGGAAGTCTACCCTGCTCCTAAAGTTGAGCCGTCCTCCAAGGAAAGGACAGCACTGTAAAAGCTCAGTGAATGGGATGGGAGACTTCACTAAGGCCGACCAGGCTGGTACCCTGATATCCAACTTCCAGCCTCCAGAACTGGGAGAAACATAATTCTGTTTTTGGTCAGATCCCCAGGCTATGGCTCTTTGTTGTAACATCCTGAACTAGCCCAGAAGTGCGATTCCATCACCTGAGTCATACTCCATCATTCAGAAGGGAGTCACTAACCCCTCAGTGGTGTCTTTGTGCATGCTGCCCACCCTAGGCTGAGATGAGGCACAGTGTCTGGGTCTAAATAAAATGGGAAGGCACTGGAAGGTGCAATCTCAGAGGAGGAGGATGTCTGAATTTCATTTAATCTCAACCTCTACTGGTGCGGCATGAAAGAGGAGGCCCAGAGCAAAAGTGTCTTCTCCTGAGATCACACTGTGAACCCCAGGCCCACTGGAGTTCCATTCCATGCTACTTCTCACTCCTTTTTGAATTTCCTGCATCTGTAAGTGTGTGCAGTATCTACAGGGAACACCACACCATGAGTTTTATAAATCTATCTCAAACACACCTCATGAGTTCCCTAGGAGGGAGATGCTGGCGTAATCCCCATTGTGCATGCTGGGGAGGCCCCAAAACACCAAAGGACTTCTCTAGGGTCTCACAACTGCTAAGATAAAGGTTGTTTGACCCAGAACTGTCTCCTCAAACCTGGGACCCTGGTTACATCCAGGTCTTCCCAACGTGCTGAAGGGGCACACTTTGGCATAATGGTGAAAGGTAAGAAGTTGATGGGGGAGGCTGAGCGGCCAGAAGCCCAGTGGGGCCTTTGAGTAGGTCTCATGGAAAGGAGGTGCTTACAGGATGGAACCTACAAGATGTGACCTCACTTCCTTACTGACAGACCCCAACGGAACTTAGAATTCTGGTAACTAGGCACCCATATTATACACACAGCCCCATTTCCAGCTCAGTTGATAGTTGACACTCGAGAGAGCAACATGTTCTCCTGCTGTGTCCCAACATGCTGCCGACGTCCTCATCGCAGAAGAGGCCAAAATGAGACTGTTTCTCGAGAATATAGACATTGGTACAACCCTCACCCTCGACGCCTCTGGCCCTTTGCCAGAAGGCACTCACAGGTAACACAGGGCCCAGGGTAGGCCCGTCCAGGCCAGGCGTCAAGTGTGCCCACTAGGGCAGTGCTGAGCCACTCCCCATGTGTTTGGGGGAAACAGGAGAAGAGGGGCCCTCCCTGGACAGGAGCAGGTAGGTTGTTGGGGGTTGGGAGCCTGGTCACTATGTCAGGTTCACAGCCCAGACCATGCTTTCAGGATGGGAAGGTGAGTGTCGAGGACACAGTTTGTCTGCTCAGA
>NW_020252296.1:0-1499 GCF_003255815.1 Theropithecus gelada | reverse complement strand
ATCATCTCACAGAGTTACAGCTTTCCCCTCAAGAAGCCTTTCGCTAAGAGAGTTCTTGTGGAATTGGCAAAGTGATATTTGGAAGCCCATAGAGGGCTATGCTGAAAAAGGAAATATCCTCAGATGAAATCTGGAAAGAAGCTTTCTGAGAAACTGCTTAGTGTTGTGTTAATTCATCTCAGAGAATTACATCTGTATTTCGTGGGTCTGTTTGCTAGCCTTATTTCTGTGGAATCTGAGAACAGATATTTCGGATCCCTTTGAAGACTATAGGGCCACAGGACATATCCTCCGAAAACCAAGAGAAAGAAGCTTTCTGAGAAACCTCTTTGTCTTCTGTGAAATCATCTCACAGAGTTACAGGTTTCTAATCAAGTAGCCTTTCGCTAAGACAGTTTTTGGGGAATTGGCAAAGTATTATTTGGAAGCCCATAGAGGACTATGGTGAAAAAGCAAATATTCTCAGATGAAATCTGGAAAGAAGCTTTCTGAGAAACTGCTCAGTTTTGTGTTAATTCATCTCAGAGAGTTACATCTGTATTTCGTGGATCTCTTTGCTAGCCTTATTTCTGTGGAATCTGAGAACCGATATTTCGGAACCCTTTGAAGAGTATAGGGTGAAAGTAAATATCCTCCGATAACAAAGAGAAAGAAGCTTTCTGAGAAACTTCTTTGTGTTCCGTGAAATCATCTCACAGAGTTACAGCTTTCCCCTGAAGAAGACTTTCGGTAAGACAGTTCTTGTGGAATTGGCAAACTGATATTTGGAAGCCCATAAAGGGCTATGGTGAAAAAGCAAATATCCTAAGATGAAATCTGGAAGGAAGCTTTCTGAGTAACTGCTATGTGATGTGGGACTTCCACTCACAGAATTGCATCTCCATTTCGTGGATCTCTTTGCTAGCCTTATTTCTGTGGAATCTGAGAACTGATATTTCGGATCCCTTTGAAGACTATAGGGCCAAAGGACATATCCTCCGATAACAAAGAGAAAGAAGCTTTCTGAGAAACTTCTTTGTGTTCTGTGAAATCATCTCACAGAGTTACAGCTTTCCCTTCAAGAAGCCTTTCGCTAAGACAGTTCTTGTGGAAATGCCAAAGTGATATTTGGAAGGTCATAGAGGGCTATGGTGAAAAAGCAAATATCCTCAGATGNAACTTCTTTGATTTCTGTGAAATCGTCTCTCAGAGTTACAGCTTTCCCCTCAAGAAGCCTTTCGCTAAGACAGTTCTTGTGGAATTGGCAAAGTGTTATGTGGAAGGTCATAGAGGGCTATGGTGAAAAAGCAAATATCCTCAGATGAAATTTGGAAAGAACCTTTCTAAGAAACTGCTTAGTGTTCTGTTAATTCATCTCACAGTGTTACATCTGTATTTCGTGGATCTCTTTGCTAGCCTTATTTCTGTGGAATCTGAGAACAGATATTTCGCATCCCTTTGAAGACTATAGGGCCAAAGGAAATATCCTCCGATGAGAAAGAGAAAGAAGCTTTCTGAGA
>NW_020252295.1:772-1498 GCF_003255815.1 Theropithecus gelada | reverse complement strand
ACAGATGTATCTCTCTGAGTGGAAGTCACATATCACAGAGCAGTTTCCCAGAAATCTTCTTTCCAGATTTCATCTGAGGCTATTTCCTTTTTCACCTTAGACCACTATGGGCTTCCAAATATCACTTTGCCAATTCCACAAGAACTCTCTTAGCGAAAGGCTTCTTGGGGGGAAAGCTGTAACTCTGTGACATGATTTCACAGAACACAAAGAAGTTTCTCAGAAAGCTTCTTTCTCTTTGTTATCGGAGGTTATTTCCTTTGGCCCTATAGTCTTCAGAGGGACCCGAAATATCTGTTCTCAGATTCCACAGAAATAAGGCTACCAAAGAGATCCAAGAAATACAGATGTAACTCTGTGAGATGAATTAACAGAACACTAAGCAGTTTCTCAGAAAGCTTCTTTCCATATTTCATCTGGGAATATTTCCTTTTTCACGGTAGCCCTCTAGGGGATTCCAAATATCACTTTGCCAATTCCACAAGAACTGTCTTAGTGAAAGGCTTCTTGAGGGGAAAGCTGTAACTCTGTGAGATGATTTCACAGAACACAAAGTACCTTCTCAGAAAGCTTCTTTCTCTTTGTAATCGGAGTATATTTCCTTTGGCCCTATAGTCTTCAAAGTTATCTGAATTATCTGTTCTCAGATTCCACAGAAATAAGGATATCAAGGAGATCCACGAAATACAGATGTAACTCTGTGAGATGAATTAACAGAACACTAAG
>NW_020252295.1:0-683 GCF_003255815.1 Theropithecus gelada | reverse complement strand
TGGAAAGAAGCTTTCTGAGAAACTGCTTAGTGTTCTGTTAAGCAGTTTCTCAGAAAGCTTCTTTCCAGATTTCATCTGAGGATATTTCCTTTTTCACCATAGCCCTCAATGGTCTTCCAAATATCACTTTGCCTATTACCCAGGAACTCTCATAACGGAAGGCTTCTTGAGGGGAAAGCTGTAACTCTGTGAGATGATTTCATAGAACACAAGGAAGTTTCTCAGAAAGCTTCTTTCTCTTTGTTATCGGAGGATATTTCCTTTGGCCCTATAGTCTTCAAAGGGATCCGAAATATGTCTTCTCAGATTCCACAGAAATAAGGCTAGCAAAGTGATCCACGAAATACAGATGTAACTCTGTGACATGAATTAACAGAACACTAAGCAGTTTCTCAGAAAGCTTCTTTCCAGATTTCATCTGAGGATATTTCCTTTTTCAACGTAGCCCGCTATGGGCTTCATAATGTCACTTTTCCAATTCCACAAGAAATGTCTTAGCGAAAGTCTTCTTGAGAGGAAAGCTGTAACTCTGTGAGATGATTTCACAGAAGACAAAGAAGTTTCTCCAAAAGTTTCTTTCTCTTTGATATCGGAGGATATTTCCTTGAGCCCTATAGTCTTCAAAGGGATCCGAAATTCTGTTCTCAGATTCCACAGAAATAACGCTAGCAAAGAGATCCACG
>NW_020252294.1:0-1498 GCF_003255815.1 Theropithecus gelada | reverse complement strand
CATCTACTCAAGAGGCTGAGGTGGAGGATCATTCAAGCCCAAGAGTTTGAGGCTGCAGTGAGCTTTGTTCACGCCACTGCCCTCCAACCTGAGCAACAGAGTGAGACCCATCTCAAAAAAAAGTGATAGAGCACGTTGATACTATGTAGTCTTGTCACAATATCATGAGAATAAAACCTTCCCTCTGTGGTTTTCCTCTGCTAAATCCACACCGGCCATCCAGTCATTAGGAAAACACCAGAGACATCCCAAAGGAGGGATTTCAATGACATCAGAAATAGGAAAAATCTGAGAAACTGGCACAAGATACCTAAATGTGATGTGGTGTCCTGGGCGGAATCCTGGGACAGAATACGGACGTTACGCGAAAACAGAACATCTGATCAATCGTGAATGTTGGTGAATGATAATGTATAATATTGGTTCATCAACTGCAACAAGTGTTTCAAATGAATGTAAGAATTTATAAAAGGGAAATTATGTGTTGAGTATATATAAACTCTCAGTATGTACTTCCAACTATTCTGTAAATCCAAAACTATTGTAAAATAGATTTTAAAAAACAAATAAATAGTCCTGGTGCTGTAGCTCACGCCTGTAATCCCAACACTCTGGGAGGCCAAGGTGGGCAGATCATGAGGTCAAGACCATCCCGGCCAACATGGGGAAACCCTGTCTCTACTAAAAATACAAACATGAGCCGGGCATGCTGGCGGCGCCTGTAGTCCCAGCTACTTGGGAGGCTGAGGCAGGAGAATCACTTGAACCCGGGAGGCGGGGCTTGCAGTGAGCCGAGATTGTGCCACTGCACTCCAGCTTGGCAACAGTGGGAAATTCTGTCTCAAAACACAAACAAACAAACAAAAAACAAACAAATAAAACATACATATTTTTAAAATTATACTATTGAGCTTACGAAGCAGAACACTGTCGATCTTGTAGTGTCCCAGGTGCTCACTTCCCTAATCCTACCCTTTTTGTTACCCGGGTGAACATTACTATTATTTTTAATTTTCCTTTTTCCATTTGCAAACTTTTCCTCTTAGTTTTGGTCTCTAAATCTGCATTTGTAAATAATGTCCTGTTTGCTGTTTCTTGTCTTCACAAATAGATAATTACATGTCTCTATTTATATGGCTCAGTAAAATCGTGAGAAACATTCAGAGAAATCCAGATTGTGATACATTTCACAAATTATGTGATCTGTTTTCTCACAAAGGCCAAGATCAGCAAAGTAAGGGAGGACTGAGAACCTGTCCCACACTAAGTAAGACCTGACGTTGGCAGGTGAGCGCTGAGATGGTGCGCAATGATCCTCACAGCTTGGTGTACATAACCCAATATTCTAATCCTTTCCTTTTGACATTGGGGAGAAACCGAGACTTGCTTTGATACATCAGAAGACTACAACGTGTTAGGACGTCACTTGAGTAATCATGTTACCTAAGATTATGATACCTGTCTTGCTGCAAGCTCTCTCCCATGGTGGCTTTGATGA
>NW_020252293.1:0-1498 GCF_003255815.1 Theropithecus gelada | reverse complement strand
CTCTGCGAAAGGCTTCTTGAGGGCAAAGCTGTAACTCTGTGAGATGATATCACAGAACACAAAGAAGTTTCTCAGAAAGCTTCGTTCTCTTTGTTATCCGAGGATATTTTCTTTGGCCCTATAGTCTTCAAAGGGATCTGAAATATCTGTTCTCAGATTCCACAGAAATAAGGCTAGCAAAGTGATCCACGAAATGCAGATGTAACCCTGTGAGTGAGAGTCACACATCACAAAGCAGTTTCTCAGAAAATTTCTTTCCACTTTTTCTCTGAGGATATTATCTTTTTCACCATAGCCCTCTATGGGATTCCACATATCACTTTGCGAATTCCAGAAGAACAGGCTTAGCGAGCGGCTTCTTGAGGGGAAAGCTGTAACTCTGTGAGATGAATTAACAGAACACTAAGCAATTTCTCAGAAAGCTTCTTTCCAGATTTCATCGGAGGATATTTTCTTTTTCACCATAGCCCTCTATTGGCTTCCACATATCACTTTGAAAATTCCACAACAACTGTCTTAGCGAAAGGCTTCTTGAGGGGAATGCTGTAACTCTGTGAGATGATTTCACAGAACACAAAGAAGTTTCTCAGAGAGCTTCTTTCTCTTTGTTATCGGAGGATATTTCCTTTGGCCCTAGAGTCTTCAAGGGATCCGAAATATCTGTTCTCAGATACCACAGAAATAAGGCTAGCAAAGAGATCCACGAAATACAGATGTAACTCTGTGAATGGAAGTCACACATCACAAAGCAGTTTCTCAGAAAGCTTCTTTCCAGTTTTTCTCTGAGGATATTTTCTTTTCCACCATAGCCCTCTATTGGCTTCCAAATATCACTTTACGAATTCCACAAGAACAGACTTAGCGAGCGGCTTCTTGACGGGAATGCTGTAACTCTGTGAGATGAATTAACAGAACACTAAGCAGTTTCTCAGAAAGCTTCATTCCAGTTTTTCTCTGAGAATATTTTCTTTTTCACCATAGCCCTCTATGGGATTCCCAATATCCCTTTTCGAATTCCACAAGAACAGGCTCACTGAGCGGCTTCTTGAGGGGAAAGCTGTAACTCTGTGAGATGAATTAACAGAACACTAAGCAGTTTCTCAGAAAGCTTCTTTCCAGATTTCATCGGAGGTTATTTCCATTCTCACCTTAGTACACTATGGGCTTCCAAATATCCCTTTGCAAATTCCACAAGAACTATCTTAGCGAAAGGCTTCTTCAGGGGAAAGCTGTAACTCTGTGAGATGATTTCACAGAACACAAAGAAGTTTCTCAGAAAGCTTCTTTCTCTTTGTTATCGGAGGATATTTCCTTTGGCCCTAGAGTCTTCCAAGGTATCCGAAATATCTGTTCTCAGATTCCACAGAAATAAGGCTGGCAAAGAGATCCACGAAATACAGATGTAACTCTGTGAGTGGAAGTCACACATCACAAAGCAGATTCTCAGAAAACTTCTTTCCAGTTTTTCTCTGAGGATATTTTCTTTTTCACCATAGCC
>NW_020252292.1:0-1498 GCF_003255815.1 Theropithecus gelada | reverse complement strand
AAGGCAAAGTGATATTTGGAAGCCCATAGAGGGCTATGGTGAAAAAGGAAATATCCTCAGATGAAATCTGGAAAGAAGATTTCTGAGAAACTGCTTAGAGTTCTGTTAATTCATCTCAATGAGTGACATCTGTATTTCGTGGATCTCTTTGCTAGCCTTATTTCTGTGGAATATGAGAACAGATATTTCGGATCCCTTTGAAGACTATAGGGCCAAACGAAATATCCTCCGATAACAAAGAGAAAGAAGCTTTCTGAGAAACTTCTTTGCGTTCTGTGAAATCATCTGACAGAGTTAAAGCTTTCCCCTCAAGAAGCCTTTCTCTAAGACAGTTCTTTTGGAATTGGCAAAGTGATATTTGGAAGCCCGTAGAGGGCTATGGTGAAAAAGGAAATATCCTCAGATGAAATCTGGAAAGAAGCTTTCTGAGAAACTGCTTAGTGTTCTGTTAATTCATCTCACAGAGTTACATTTGCATTTCGTGGATCTCTTTGCTGGCCTTATTTCTGTGGAATCTGAGAAAAGATATTTCAGAACCCTTTGAAGACTATAGGGCCAAAGGAAATATCCCCCGATAACAAAGAGAAAGAAGCTTTCTGAGAAGCTTCTTTGTGTTGTTTGAAATCATCTCACAGAGTTACAGCTTTCCCCTCAGGAAGCCTTTCCTTAAGATAGTTCTTGTGGAATTGGCCAAGTGATATTTGGAAGCTCCCAGAGAGCTATGTTGAAAAAGGAAATATCCTCAGTTGAAATCTGGAAAGAAGATTTCTGAGAAACTGCTCTGTGTTGTGTGACTTCCACGCACAGAGTTACATCTGTATTTCGTGGATCTCTTTCCTAGCCTTATTTATGTGGAATCTGAGAACAGATATTTCGGATCCCTTTGAAGACTATAGGGCCAAAGGAAATATCCTCTGATAACAAAGAGAAAAAAGCTTTCTGTGAATCTTCTTTATGTTCTAAGAAATCACCTCACAGAGTTACAGCTTTCCCCTCAGGAAGCCTTTCGCTAAGACAGTTCTTGTGGGATTGGCAAAGTGATATTTGGAAGCCCATAGACGTCTATGTTGAAAAAGGAAATATACTCAGTTGAAATCTGGAAAGAAGATTTCTGAGAAACTGCTTAGTGTTCTGTTAATTTATCTCACAGAGTTACATCTGTATTTCATGGAACTCATTGCTAGCCTTATTTCTGTGTAATCTGAGAACAGATATTTCGGATCCCTTTGAAGACTATAGGGCCAAAGGTAATATCCTCCGATAACAAAGGGAAAGAAGGGTTCTGAGAAACTTCCTTGTGTTCTGTGAAATCATCTCACAGAGTTACAGCTTTCCCTTCAAGAAGCCTTTCGCTAAGTCAGTTCTTCTGGAATTGGAAAAGTGATATTTTTAAGCCCATAGAAGTCTACGGTGAAAAAGGAAATATAATCAGATGAAATCTGGAAAGAACGTTTCTGGGAAACTGCTTAGTGTTCTGTTAATTCATCTCACAGAGTTA
>NW_020252291.1:0-1499 GCF_003255815.1 Theropithecus gelada | reverse complement strand
GATAGTGTGAATAGAACAGTGATAGTGTGAATAGAACAGTGATAGTGCTGAATTTGGTTCCTCCTTTAACCTGCGTGACCCCAGACATTTGTTTTCTATGAAGCCTCAAAACATGGTTATGTTTCCTACTTTACAACTAACACATGGAAACCCATGTTTGAAAATGGGGGTGGGGAGGATCAACTGAAGGCAGGCTCTTCACCCAAGTTCCAAAGGCCAGGTGGCCCATTGTGAACCTTGTTTAACCACACAGAACACATGAATAGCTAGAACAAGGGATCTAACAGTTACCAGAATGTTTTCAGAAAGGTGACTTCAGAAGAGCCAAGCTTCAGGAAGACCCGGACTGAGAAGGAATCAGACAACTTTAGAAAAGTAGGCGCCGGCCGGGCACGGTGGCTCAAGCCTGTAATCCCAGCACTTTGGGAGGCTGAGACAGGCGGATCACGAGGTCGAGAGATCGAGACCATCCTGGCTAATATGGTGAAACCCCGTCTCCACTAAAAAAAATACAAAAAACTAGCCGGGCGAGGTGGCGGGCGCCTGTAGTCCCAGCTACTCGGGAGGCTGAGGCAGGAGAATGGTGTGAACCCGGGAGGCGGAGCTTGCAGTGAGCTGAGATCCCGCCACTGCACTCCAGCCTGGGCGACAGAGCGAGACTCCGTCTCAAAAAAAAAAAAAAAAAGAAAAGTAGGTGCCAAACAGCCCTTTTACAGTTTACACACAGGCCTTGGTGTCAGATAAATACTGGTTTGAGTACTGGTTATGCATCAGAGATGTCACTCTGGACAAGCTCCCCATGCTCTCTGGGACTCAGCTTTCTCATCTAAAAAATAGGGATAATAAGGCCAGGCACAGTGGCTCATGCCTGTAATCCCAGCACTTTGGGAGGCTGAGGTGGGGGGGGGGGTGGATCACCTGAGGTCGGGAGTTCGAGATCAGCCTGAGTAACATGGAGAAACTCTGTCTCTACTAAAAATACAAAATTAGCCGGGCATGGTGGCACATGCCTATAATCCCAGCTACTCAGGAGGCTGAGGCAGGAGAATTGCTTGAATCCAGGAGGCAGAGGTTGCAGTGAGCTGAGATTGTGCCATTGCACTCCAGCCTGGGCAATAAGAGCAAAACTCTGTCTCAAAAAAAAAATAAAAAAATAAAAATGGGGATAATAGTCAGGCATGGTGGCTCACACCTGTAATCTCAGCATTTTGGGGGTCGAGATGGGTTGATCACCTGAGGTCAGGAGTTCGAGACCAGCCTGGCCAACATGGCAGAACCCCGTCCCTGGTAAAAATACAAGAATTAGCCAGGCATGGTGGTGGGTGTCTGTACTTGCAGCAGCTACTTGGGAGGCTGAGGCAGAACTGCTTGAACCTGGGTGGTGGTGGTTGCAGTGAGCCGAGATCGCACAACTGCACTCCAGCCTGGGCAACAGAGTGAGACTCTGTCAAAAAAAAAAAAAAAAAGGAGGAGACAATAATAGTGCCTCCCTCAAGAGG
>NW_020252290.1:0-1499 GCF_003255815.1 Theropithecus gelada | reverse complement strand
GCGGTGTTTGGTTTTCTGTTCTTGTGATAGTTTGCTAAGAATGATGGTTTCCAGCTGCATCCATGTCCCTACAAAGGACGCAAACTCATCCTTTTTTATGGCTGCATAGTATTCCATGGTGTATATGTGCCACATTTTCTTAATCCAATCTGTCACTGATGGACATTTGGGTTGATTCCAAGTCTTTGCTATTGTGAATAGTGCTGCAATAAACATACGTGTGCATGTGTCTTTATAGCAGCATAATTTATAATCCTTTGGGTATATACCCAGTAATGGGATGGCTGGGTCATATGGTACATCTAGTTCTAGATCCTTGAGGAATCGCCATACTGCTTTCCATAATGGTTGAACTAGTTTACAATCCCACCAACAGTGTAAAAGTGTTCCTATTTCTCCACATCCTCTCCAGCACCTGTTGTTTCCTGACTTATTAATGATCGCCATTCTAACTGGTGTGAGATGGTATCTCATTGTGGTTTTGATTTGCATTTCTCTGATGGCCAGTGATGATGAGCATTTTTTCATGTGTTTGTTGGCTGTATGAATGTCTTCTTTTGAGAAATGTCTATTCATATCCTTTGCCCACTTTTTGATGGGGTCGTTTGTTTTTTTCTTGTAAATTTGTTTGAGTTCTTTGTAGGTTCTGGATATTAGCCCTTTGTCAGATGAGTAGATTGCAAAAATTTTCTCCCATTCTGTAGGTTGCCTGTTCACTCTGATGGTAGTTTCTTTTGCTGTGCAGAAGCTCTTTAGTTTAATGAGATCCCATTTGTCAATTTTGGCTTTTGCTGCCGTTGCTTTTGGTGTTTTAGACATGAAGTCTTTGCCCATGCCTATGTCCTGAATGGTACTACCTAGGTTTTCCTCTAGGATTTTTATGGTATTAGGTCTAACATTTAAGTCTCTAATCCATCTTGAATTAATTTTCGTATAAGGAGTAAGGAAAGGATCCAGTTTCAGCTTTCTACTTATGGCTAGCCAATTTTCCCATCACCATTTATTAAATAGGGAATCCTTTCCCCATTTCTTGTTTCTCTCAGGTTTGTCAAAGATCAGATGGCTGTAGATGTGTGGTATTATTTCTGAGGACTCTGTTCTGTTCCATTGGTCTATATCTCTGTTTTGGTACCAGTACCATGCTGTTTTGGTTACTGTAGCCTTGTAGTATAGTTTGAAGTCAGGTAGCGTGATGCCTCCAGCTTTGTTCTTTTGACTTAGGATTGTCTTGGAGATGCGGGCTCTTTTTTGGTTCCATATGAACTTTAAAGCAGTTTTTTCCAATTCTGTGAAGAAACTCATTGGTAGCTTGATGGGGATGGCATTGAATCTATAAATTACCTTGGGCAGTATGGCCATTTTCACGATATTGATTCTTCCTATCCATGAGCATGGTATGTTCTTCCATTTGTTTGTGTCCTCTTTTATTTCACTGAGCAGTGGTTTGTAGTTCTCCTTGAAGAGGTCCTTTACATCCCTTGTAAGTTGGATTCCTAGGT
>NW_020252289.1:0-7823 GCF_003255815.1 Theropithecus gelada | reverse complement strand
TAGCCAGGATGGTCTCGATCTCCTGACCTTGTGATCCGCCCGTCTCGGCCTCCCAAAGTGCTGGGATTACAGGCTTGAGCCACCGCGCCCGGCCTCTATAACTTTTTAAGATGCTTTCTTCAGCTTTCTTTTGCTTGAATTTGCTGAGCTTGTTGGATCTGTGGGTTTATAATTTTCATCAAATTTTGAAAAACTTCAACCATCACTTATTCAAATATTTTTTGTTCCCTTTTCTCTCTTTTGAGGATGCCAGTTACACATGAATTAGCCCCTTAGGAGCAATGATGCTTTATTAATCATTTTCCCTCTCTGATTTTTATATTGGCATTGTTTCACAGTTTCAACTCACTGATTTTTCTCCTCATTATTTACCTTAGTTCCCTGATTCTCTGTATTCTCAGTAATTTTTGATTGGAGACAGGTAATTTCTGATTGGAGTCAAGACTAAACTGTGAATTTAACCTTGTTGGGTGCTGGATACTCTTGTAATTTGTAATAGTATTTTTGAGCTTTGTTCTGGATCACAGTTAAGTTGTCTGGAAATAATTTAATTCTTTTGGGTTTTGCTTTTATGATTTTTCATGCAGGACCACAGCAGCCTTTTGTTTTTAAGTTTTTTTGGGGGTGTGGGGGCGGGCAACAGGAAGCTTAGAGCCAAACAGAACAACCTTAATCTAGGACCAATTTTCTTCCACATTGAGATAGTGTCCTTTTAAGTCCTCTACTTGTTGCTTCCTGTATTATGAAGTTTTGCCAGTGGCTGGTAGGACTACAAATGATTACTGTCCTTGGGTGAGTTCCAGAAATTGATTGTGTCTGCTCCTTTTGAGTGGTTCTTTTCCTGGCCTCAGGTAGTTTTTGCATACATATGCACCAATCTATTCAACTAAGACTCAAGGAGGTCCCTCCAGAGATCTCTAAAGCTCTTTTCTCTTCAGTACTTTGCCCTGTAAACTCTAGCTACCCTGGCTTAAGTCCCAACTCCATCTCCTAACTCAGAGACTCTGGTTGGGTTTCCCCTCCCTGAGCTGTCACTGGGAAACGTTCTTGTGGCACTAAGCTGGGGCAATCCTAAGACTCACTTTTTTTGTTTCTCCCTCTCAGGGTTTACTGTTCTTCACTGTTCCACGTCCAATATCTAGAAACTATTGTTTCACATAATTTTCTGGCTTTTTGGTTAAGGTAGGAGGTATTACTCCATTTTGGCTAAAAACAGAAGTCAGGAGGATGCAAGTTTTAAAGATCCTTTCTTCAATATCCCTCATATTGGCCCTGATACCATGTAAGATGCCAAAGTCAGCACACTCCCAAGACCTGAAAATTATTCAAAAAATAAAATACACAGGGTATGCTAAAGGGAGACTTCTAACACATACCTCTTCTACCTTGTAAATTGGGTTGGCCTATCTCAGGGGACTGCTTGTTACACAGATTGCTTATGGCCTCAAGAAATATCTAAAACAACAAGTTTGGCAATAGCCATTCAAAACCTTAGGCAGTAAAAATAGTCAGTGTGGATTTTTAAAAAACAAATTGGAAAAGCTTCAATTTACTTGAGGAATAAAAGCTGTAAAAATCTAAACTGAAGAATAATTCAAAAGTAGGCAGGGAAGATTTAGAGAATCATCCCTTTTTGTCTCACAATAATTTTTTTTTTTTTTTTTGAGGCAGTTTCAGTCTTGTGCCCCAGGCTGGAGTGCAATGATCTCGGCTCACTGCAACCTCTGCCTCCCAGGTTCAAGCGATTCTCCTGCCTCAGCCTCCCAAGTAGCTGGGATTACAGGCGGGTACCACCAAGCCCAGCTAATTCTGTATTTTTAGAAGAGATGGGGTTTTGCCTTGTTGGCCAGGCTGGTCTTGAACTCCTGACCTCAGATGATCCACATGCCTCAGCCTCCCAGAGTGCTGGGATTACAGGCATGAGCCATTCCACCTGGCCTAAAAATTCTTTTCTCCTTTATACAAGTTCTTTCTCTTCTAGTTTTCAAAGCAGTTATATCCTTCCTCTTTTTTGAATAAATACTATGACTTTTTATATATAATACTTCATGAACCATCTAAACTTGTTTTTTTTTCTTAAAAGTCCTTTTCACTTTACCACATACTATCTCAAAGTTACAAATGACCTCTTCTGCTCACATCCAATGATTTTTATTCCCTTTATGGTCTTTATCTCTCTTCCTTCCTAACCCCCCCACAACATCTGACTATTAATCTTTGAAATCTCCTTGTATGTTGGCTTCCACACTCCTTTTTCCTATGTTGTTGGTCTTCATTTGTGACCACTGCCTCTTGGTCTTTTTTTTTTTTTTGCTGGCTATCAACCATCTAGTACAGGAGTTGGCAAACTACGGCGTATAGGCAAAACCCAGGCCACTGCTTGCTTCTGTATTGCCTGTAAGCTAAGAATGGTTTTTACAGATGAACATTTGAAATCAACTTGATGACAGAGAACACTAACTCTGAATCCCAATTAAGTAAAATATTATCTGTCACCCAAAGTAAATCCATTGTGCTCATTATTATATTTTGAATTTTATCAATAAAAATTTATGGAAACTTATTTTTCCCCTTGTTATATAAATATCTACATACAATCCACGATTCTGTATCTTGGCTTACAAAGCCTCAAATATTTCCTATTTGGCCTGTTTCAGAAGAAGTTTGCCGACCTTAAATCTAGTAGGTAAAGTAAATGATATCCACATAACAGTTACACTGATTTTCAATCCCAACACGTATTGCTGCTAGTGGGGCATTACCCATTAACATATCTCAAATTTTTCCTTAATCCTCACTTAACATATTTGTTTCATCTTTCAAAGTGCACCCCAGATTAATCCCCTTCCTACTGTCACCACCACAGCTGAGGATGCCACCACTGGATGCATGTAATATGATATCCTTCTGCCTGGGGGTTCTTCCCACTTCAAGTTCACTTCAAAGACTGATACTGGACTAATGTTTTGGTCTTTTTTTTGAAGGGTCTCAAGCTAATTTCTTTCTATGCTAACCTAAAATTCAGATGCTCTATGGAAAAAAGTTTAAGCATAATGTTTATTTTATTTATTTATTTTTTTTTTGAGACGGAGTCTCGCGCTGTGTCACCCAGGCTGGAGTGCAGTGGCGCGATCTCGGCTCACTGCAAGCTCCGCCTCCCAGGTTCAGGCCATTCTCCTGCCTCAGCCTCCGAGTAGCTGGGACTACAGGCGCCCGCCACCACGCCCGGCTAGTTTTTTGTATTTTTAGTAGAGACGGGGTTTCACCGTGTTAGCCAGGATGGTCTCGATCTCCTGACCTCGTGATCCGCCCGCCTTGGCCTCCCAAAGTGCTGGGATTACAGGCTTGAGCCACCGCGCCCGGCCTAATGTTTATTTTTTTTGAGGCGGAGTCTTGCTCTGTGGCCCAGGCTGGAGTGCAATGGCGTGATCTCAGCTCACTGCAACCTCTGCCTCCTGGGTTCAAGCGATTCTCTTGCTTCAGCCTCCTGAGTAGCTGAGAATACAGGCACGTGCCACCACACCCAGTTAATGTTTGTATTTTTTAGTAGAGACAGGGTTTTGCCATGTTGGCCCGTGTGGTCTAGAACTCCTGACCTCAGGTGATCCACCTGTCTCGGCCTCCCAAAGTGCTGGGATTACAGACGTGAGCCACTGTGCCCGGCCAAGCATAATGTTTAATAAGACAAGCAAGTTACAGAATAAAAGATTCATAAAGACTCCACATGACACCAACAAAAACAACAGTGATCTCCACCTTAGGGGAAAAAAAAAAAAAGGCTGGGCGTGGTGGCTCTTGCTGTCCCAGCACTTTGGCAGGCCAAGGCAGGCGAACACTTGAGGTCAGGAGTTTGAGACCTGCCTGGTCAACATGGTGAACCCCGCCTCCACTAAAAACACAAAAATTAGCCAGGTGTGGTGGCAGCCACCTGTAATTTCAGCTACTTGGGAGTCTGAGGCAGGAGAATCGCTTGAAGGGCAGAGGTTGCTCAGTGAGCTGAGATCGCACCACTGAACTCCAGCCTGGGCTACACAGACTCCATCTCAAAACAAACAAACAAACAAAAACTTTAAATAGTGATTAAATTGGTGTACAGTGACTGCTTTCCAGAAAGGGCAATGGATTAGTGAGGCAGAATTTCACTATTTTACTCCAGATATTTATATATGGTTTATTTATTTATTTTTGAGACAGAGTCTTGCTTTGCTGCCCAGGCTGGAGTGCGGTGGCATGACCTCGACTCATTGCAGCCTCTGCTTCCCAGGTTCAAGCTATTCTCCTGCTTTAGCCTCCCAAGTAGCTAGAAATACAGGAGCCCACCACCACATCCAGCTTATATATTTAATTTAAAAAGAAAATTTCTTTCTTTCCTTCTGTGTTTTTTTTTTTTTTTTTTTTGAGACAGGGGTTCTCTCTGTTGGAGTGAAGTGGTGTGATCTCAGCTCACTGCAGCCTCAACTTCCTGGGCTTATCCCACCTCAGCCTCCTGAGTAGCTGTGACCACAGGCATGTGCCATCATGCCCAGCTGATTTTTGTATTTTTTGCAGAGATGAGATTTTGCTATGCTGCCCAGGCTGGTCTTGAACTCCTGAGCTCAAGCGATTCACTCACCTTGGCCTCCCCAAGTGCTGGGATTACAGGCATGAGCCATCATGCCCAGCCTAAAAGAAAAATTAATAACGTAGGTTTTACAAAGCATAAAATAAAATGTTAAAAAATGTGATTGCTAACATAGTTCATATATATGTATGCACACTGAAAAATGACTTTGGTGAGGTACACCAAAATTTATCAGTGATTATTTTTGGGTGCTGAGACTGTAGTTGATTTGTCATCAAACACTTGAAATTTCAAATATTTTCAAATTTTCTACAATGACTGTGTATGTTTAAACAGAAAGACCTAAACAAAGTACACAGAGGAAAGACTGTTTTAATAGACAAAATACAGATATAAGACAAGTATTTTTCAACATCAGAAACTCATTGAAAGGCTGAGGAAGCACCACAAATACTCAGTGTGATCAATTATGAAGAGTTTTTTTCATGAAATGTTGTCTCTCCTATTCCTTAAAAGTACCTACTTAAATAATTTAAACCCAAAGTATTACTATTTTCACTCATTTTGGTGAGTTCACAAAAACGAAATAGCTACAGCACCCTCTTCCCTTCTCCTTTAACATTTTTTTGTGAATAAAACTATTTACTAATAAATCTTGCTAACAAACACATGCCTACAAAAATGGTAAAAAAAAAAAAAAAAAAGGCCGGGCGCGGTGGCTCAAGCCTGTAATCCCAGCACTTTGGGAGGCCGAGATGGGCGGATCACGAGGTCAGGAGATCCAGACTATCCTGGCTAACCCGGTGAAACCCCGTCTCTACTAAAAAATACAAAAAACTGCAAAAATTTTCTCCCATTCTGTAGGTTGCCTGTTCACTCTGATGGTAGTTTCTTTTGCTGTGCAGAAGCTCTTTAGTTTAATGAGATCCCATTTGTCAATTTTGGCTTTTGCTGCCGTTGCTTTTGGTGTTTTAGACATGAAGTCTTTGCCCATGCCTATGTCCTGAATGGTACTACCTAGGTTTTCCTCTAGGATTTTTATGGTATTAGGTCTAACATTTAAGTCTCTAATCCATCTTGAATTAATTTTCGTATAAGGAGTAAGGAAAGGATCCAGTTTCAGCTTTCTACTTATGGCTAGCCAATTTTCCCAGCACCATTTATTAAATAGGGAATCCTTTCCCCATTTCTTGTTTCTCTCAGGTTTGTCAAAGATCAGATGGCTGTAGATGTGTGGTATTATTTCTGAGGACTCTGTTCTGTTCCATTGGTCTATATCTCTGTTTTGGTACCAGTACCATGCTGTTTTGGTTACTGTAGCCTTGTAGTATAGTTTGAAGTCAGGTAGTGTGATGCCTCCAGCTTTGTTCTTTTGACTTAGGATTGTCTTGGAGATGCGGGCTCTTTTTTGGTTCCATATGAACTTTATTTATTTTTTTTTTTTGAGACGGAGTCTCGCTCTGTAGCCCAGGCTGGAGTGCAGTGGCCGGATCTCAGCTCACTGCAAGCTCCGCCTCCCGGGTTCACGCCATTCTCCGGCCTCAGCCTCCCGAGTAGCTGGGACTACAGGCGCTGCCACCTCGCCCGGCTATTTTTTGTATTTCTTAGTAGAGATGGGGTTTCACCGTGTTAGCCAGGATGGTCTCGATCTCCTGACCTCGTGATCCGCCCATCTCGGCCTCCCAAAGTGCTGGGATTACAGGCTTGAGCCACCGCGCCCGGCTCCATATGAACTTTAAAGCAGTTTTTTCCAATTCTGTGAAGAAACTCATTGGTAGCTTGATGGGGATGGCATTGAATCTATAAATTACCTTGGGCAGTATGGCCATTTTCACGATATTGATTCTTCCTATCCATGAGCATGGTATGTTCTTCCATTTGTTTGTGTCCTCTTTTATTTCACTGAGCAGTGGTTTGTAGTTCTCCTTGAAGAGGTCCTTTACATCCCTTGTAAGTTGGATTCCTAGGTATTTGATTCTCTTTGAAGCAATTGTGAATGGAAGTTCATTCCTGATTTGGCTCTCTGTTTGTCTGTTACTGGTGTATAAGAATGCTTGTGATTTTTGCACATTAATTTTGTATCCTGAGACTTTGCTGAAGTTGCTTATCAGCTTAAGGAGATTTTGGGCCGAGACAATGGGGAAAATGTGGCACATATACACCATGGAATACTATGCAGCCATAAAAAAGGATGAGTTTGTGTCCTTTGTAGGAACATGGATGCAGCTGGAATCCATCATTCTTAGCAAACTATCACAAGAACAGAAAACCAAACACCGCATGTTCTCACTCATAGGTGGGAACTGAACAATGAGATCACTTGGACTCAGGAAGGGGAACATCACACACCGGGGCCTATCATGGGGAGGGGGGAGGGGGGAGGGATTGCATTGGGAGTTATACCTGATGTAAATGACGAGTTGATGGGTGCAGCACACCAACAAGGCACAAGTATACATATGTAACAAACCTGCACGTTATGCACATGTACCCTACAACTTACAGTATAATAATAATAAATAAATGAAAAAAAAAAAAAAAAAAAAAAAAAAAAAAAAAAAAAAAAAACAAAAAACTGGTCGGGCGAGGTGGCGGGCGCCTATAGTCCCAGCTACTCGGGAGGCTAAGGCAGGAGAATGGTGTAAACCCGGGAGGCGGAGCTTGCAGTGAGCTGAGATCCTGCCACTGCACTCCAGCCTGGGCGACAGAGCAAGGCTCCATCTCAAAAAAAAAAAAAAAGTGGTAAAAAACAAAACAAAACAAAACAAAAACCAAAAAAACTAAGTACTCTTTTATATCTACTAAAGAAGAAATGAATTTCTGAAAAGATAATGTTTTAGCAGTGAAAGTAACCTTTTTTCATTTTATTCCTTCAACAATATCTTTCTTCATCTATTCTGTTAGTGCTACAAAATCATACATAGGTTATCAGTACAGATATGCTGTAGAGTATATTGGTTTGCTCAGTTTAAGAAATATTTTTATTGGTGTAAAAACACTTAACACAAGATCTATCCTCACAGAGTTTTAAGTGTATAATACAATATTTATCTGTAGACACAGTCTTGTGCAGCACATCTCTTGAATTTACCTTGCGAAATCAAAATTTTATTTATTACATTTTATTTCTCTAAGCTAAGTGTAACTTCATTTTTAATAACGAGAGAAGGCCGGGCGCGGTGGCTCAAGCCTGTAATCCCAGCACTTTGGGAGGTCGAGACGGGCGGATCACAAGGTCAGGAGATCGAGACCATCCTGGCTA
>NW_020252288.1:0-1499 GCF_003255815.1 Theropithecus gelada | reverse complement strand
TCGCTAAGACAGTTCTTGTGGAATTGGCAAAGTGATATTTGGAAGCCCTAGAGGGCAATGGTGAAAAAGGAAATATCATCAGATGAAATCTGGAAAGAAGCTTTCTGAGAAACTGCTCTCTGATGTGTGACTTCCACTCAGAGAGTTACATTTGTATTTCGTGGATCTCTTTGATAGCCTTATTTCTGTGGAATCTAACAGATATTTCTGATCCCTTTGAAGACTATAGGGCCAAAGGAAATATCCTCCAATAACAAGGAGAAAAAGCTTTGTGAGAAACTTCTTTGTGTTCTGTGAAATCATCTCAAAGACTTACAGCTTTCCCCTCAAGAAGCCTTTACTAAGACACTTCTTGTGGAATTGGCAATGTGATAGTTGGAACCCCTTGAGGGCTATGGTGAAAAAGGAAATATCCTCAGATGAAATCTGGAAAGAAGCTTTCTGAGAAACTGCTTAGTGTTCTGTTAATTCATCTCACAGAGTTACATCTGTATTTCGTGGATCTCTTTGGTAGCCTTATTTCTGTGGAATCTGAGAACAGATATTTCGGATCCCTTTGAAGACTATGGTGCCCAAGGAAATATCCTCCGATAACAAAGAGAAAGAAGCTTTCTGAGAAGCTTCTTTGTGTTCTGTGAAACCATCACACAGAGTTACAGCTTTCCCCTCAAGAAGCCCTTCGCTAAGACAGTTCTTGTGGAATTGGCAAAGTGATATTTGAAGGCCCAGGGAGGGCTATGGTGAAAAAGGAAATATCCTCAGATGAAATCTGGAAAGAAACTTTAAGTGAAACTGCTTAGTGTTCTGTTAATTCGTCTCACAGAGTTGCATCTGTATTTGGTGGATCTCTTTGCTAGCCTTATTTCTGTGAAATCTGAGAACAGATATTTCGCATCCCTCTGAAAATTATAGGGCCTAAGGAAATATCCTCTGACAACAAAGAGAAAGAAGCTTTCTGAGAAACTTCTTTGTGTTCTGTTAAATCATCTCACAGAGTTACAGCTTTCCCCTCAAGAGCCTTTCGCTAAGACAGTTCTGGTGGAATTTGCAAAGTGATATTTGGAAGCCCATATAGGGCTATGGTGAAAAAGGAAATATCCTCAGATGAAATACGGAAAGAAGTTTCTGAGAAAGTGCTTAGTGTTCTGTTAATTCATCTCACAGAGTTACATCTGTATTTCGTGGATACCCTTGCTAGCCTTATTTATGTGGAATCTGAGAACAGATATTTCGGATCCCTTTGAAGACTATAGGGCCAAAGGAAATATCCTCCGATAACAAAGAGAAAGGAGCTTTCGGAGAAACTTCTTTGTGTTCTGTGAAATCTTCTCACAGAGTTACAGCTTTCCCCGCAAGAAGCCTTTCGTTAAGACAGTTTTGTGGAATTGGCAAAGTGATATATGGAAGCCCTTAGAGGGCTATGGTGAAAAAGGAAATATCCTCAGATGAAATCTGGAAAGAAGCTTTCTGAGAAACTGCTCTGTGATGTGTGCCTTCCA
>NW_020252287.1:0-1499 GCF_003255815.1 Theropithecus gelada | reverse complement strand
AAACAAAGAGAAAGAAGCTTTCTGAGAAACTTCTTTGTGTTCTGTGAGATCATCTCACAGAGTTACAGCTTTCCTTTCAAGAAGACTTTCGGTAAGACAGTTCCTGTGGAATTGGCAAAGTGATACTTGGGAGCCCCCAGAGGGCTATGGTGGAAAAGGAAATATCCTCAGATGAAATCTGGAAAGAAGCTTTCGGAGAAACTGCTCCGTGATGTGTGACTTCCACTCACAGAGTTACATCTGCATTTCGTGGATCTCTTTGCTAACCTAATTTCTGTGGAATCTGAGAACAAACATTTCCGAACCCTTTGATGACTATAGGGCCAAAGGAAATATCCTCCGATAACAAAGAGAAACAAGTTTTCTGAGAAACTTCTCTGCATTCTGTGAAATCATCTCACAGAATTACAGCTTTCCATTCAAGAAGCCTTTCGTTAAGACAGTTCTTGTGGAATTGTCAAAGTGATATTTGGGAGCACCCAAAGGGCTATGGTGAAAAAGGAAATATCCTCAGATGAAATCTGGAAAGAAGCTTTCTGGGAAACTGCTCCGTGATGTGTGACTTCCACTCACAGAGTTACATGTGTATTTCGTGGATCTTTTTGCTAGCCTTATTTCTGTGGAATCTGAGAACAGATATTTCGGATCCCTTTGAAGACTATAGGGCCAAAGGAAATCTCCTTCGATAACAAAGAGAAAGAAGCTTTCTCAGAAACTTCTTTGTGTTCTGTGAAATCATCTCACGGAGTTACAGCTTTCCCCTCAAGAAGCCTTTCGCTAAGACAGTTCTTGTGGAATTTGCTAAGTGATATTTGGAAGCCCATAGAGGGCTAAGGTGAAAAAGGAAATATCCTCAGATGAAATCTGGAAAGAAGATTTCTGAGAAACTGCTTTGTGATGTGTGACTTCCACTCACAGAGTTACATCTGTATTTCGTGGATCTCTTTGCTAGCCTTATTTCTGTGGAATCTGAGAACAGATATTTCAAATCCCTTTGAAGACTACAGGGCCATATAGGGCCGAAGGAAATATTCTCCGATAACAAAGAGAAAGAAGCTTTCTGAGAAACTTCTTTGTGTTCTGTGAAATCATCTCACTGAGTTACAGCTTTCCCCTCAAGAATCCATTAGCTAAGACAGTTCTTGTGTAATTGGCAAAGTGATATTTGGAAGCCCATAGAGGGCTATAAAGAAAGAGGAAATATCCTCAGATGAAATCTGGAAACAAGCTTTCTGAGATACTGCTTAGTGTTCTGTTAAGTCATCTCACAGAGTTACATCTTTATTTCGCGGATCTCTTTGCTTGCGTTATTTCTGTGGAAACTGAGAACAGATATTTCGGATCCCTTTGAAGACTATAGGGCCAAATGAAATATCCAACGATAACAAAGAGAAAGAAGCTTTCTGAGAAACTTCTTTGTGTTCTGTGAAATCATCTCACAGAGTTACAGCTTTCCCCACAAGAACTGTCTTAGCGAAAGGCTTCTTGAGGGGAAAGCT
>NW_020252286.1:0-1500 GCF_003255815.1 Theropithecus gelada | reverse complement strand
TTTCACAGAACACAAAGAAGTTTCACAGAAAGGTTCTTTCTCTCTGTCATTGGAAGATATTTCCCTTGGTTCTGTAGTCTTCAAAGGAATCGGAAATATGTCTTCTCAGATTTCAGAGAAATAAGGCTAGAAAAGAGATCCACGAAATACAGATGTAACTCTGTGAGATGAATTTACAGAACACTAAGCAATTTCTCAGAAAGCTTCTTGCCAGATTTCATCTGGGGATATTTCCTTTTTCACCATAGCCCTCTATGGGCTATCAAATATCACTTTGCCAATTCCACAGGAACTGTCTTAGCGAAAGGCTTCTTGAGGGGACACCTGTAACTCTCGGAGATGATTTCACAGAACACAAAGAAGTTTCTCAGAAAGCTTCTTTCTCTTTGTTATCGGAGGATATTTCCTTTGGCCCTATAGTCTTTAAAGGGATCCGAAATATCTGTTCTCAGATTCAACAGAAATAAGGTTAGCAAAGAGATCCACGAAACACAGATGTAACTCTGTGAGTGGAAGTCAAACATCACAGGGCAGTTTCTCAGATAGCTTCTTTCCAGATTTCGTGTGAGGATAATTCGCTTTTCACCATCGCTCTCTATGGGCTTCCAAATTTCACTTTGCCAATTCCACAAGAACTGTCTTAGCGAAAGGCTTCTTGAGGGGAAAGCTGTAACTCTGTGAGATGATTTCACAGAACACAAAGAAGTTTCTCAGAAAGCCTCTTTCACTTTTTCATCGGAGGATATTTCCTTTGGCTCTATAGTCTTCAAAGGGATCCGAAATATCTGTTCTCAGATTCCACAGAAATAAGGCTAGCAAAGAGAGCCACGAAGTACAGATCTAACCCTTTGAGATGAATTAACAGAACACTAAGCAGTTTCTCAGAAAGCTTCTTTCCAGATCACATCTGAGGATATTTCCCTTTTCACCATAGCCCTCTTTGGGCTTCCAAATATCACTTTGCCAATTCCAGAAGAACTGTCTTAGCGAAAGATTGGTTGAGGGGAAAGCTGTAACTCTGTGAGATGATTTCACAGAACACAAAGCAATTTCTCAGAAAGGTTCTTTCTCTTTGTCATCGGAGGATATTTCCTTTGGCTCTATAGTCTTCAAAGGGATCCGAAATATCTGTTCTCAGATTCCACAGAAATAAGGCTAACAAAGAGTTCCACGAAATACAGATCTAACTCTGTGAGATGAATTAACAGAACACTAAGCAGTTTCGCAGATAGCTTCTTTCCAGATTTCATCTGAGGATATTTCCTTTTTCACCGTAGCCCTCTATGGGCTTCCAAATATCACTTTGCCAATTCTACAAGAACTCTCTTAGCGAAAGGCTTCTTGAGGGGAAAGCTGTTACTCTGTGAGATGATTTCACAGAACACAAAGAAGTTTCTCAGAAAGCTTCTATCTCTTTGTTATCGGAGGATATTTCCTTTGGCCTATACTCTTTAAAGGGAACCGAAATATCTGTTCTCAGATTCCACAGAAATAAGGCTA
>NW_020252285.1:0-1501 GCF_003255815.1 Theropithecus gelada | reverse complement strand
GCATGAAGTTTGGCGAAGGCATTTTAATATTTTTACCTGAATATTTTGATAAAATCAAAAGATCATTTTCACTCTAATACTCTGCTTAGAATGTAATTTTCCATTAAATAAACAGTCAATGTTCAGTAACCCACATGCTGATAAACTTTTGAAAACTTTAGAAAGTATTAAGTATAATCAAAGATTACTTTTAATTTTCGAGCTGGCAAGAGCCTGTGTCAGGGAACAGAGTTCAGATTGAAGAGATAAAAGCACGATTATTTTCTTAAAGAAAAGCGAAATTCATAACAGAGACCAGGTGATTCTATAAAGCAACACAGAATCCGTTTTCAGAAAAGGCATACGTGGACCACAGAACACCAGTGTTGCTCGTGATGAGAGAAACAGTTAAAAAGAAGAATTCACGGTGGCCCAGCATAGATCAGGTGTGGGAGGACAGAGAGGTGAAGAAATCATCCTCCTTCTAACTTCCCAGAAAGGCACAAATGACCAGCACTGTAACTGAAGACCACGCAGGCACCAGTGTGAACTCAAACTCCATGGCCAGCACCGTAACTGGAGACCACATGGACAATGCTGTGAACTCAGACCCCACGGCCCACACCATAACTGGAGACGACACGGGCACCAGTGTGAACTCAGACCCAATGGCACCTGCCTGGACTGCTCCAGCCACCAGCAGAACCTGTTGTGCAGCTGAACTGGAAGCTGATTCTGGAAAGAACTGAGGAGCATGAGGACGAGATCCTTCTACCTCAACAGGGATCAATTTTTTAATGATTTCTTTCTGTCAGAAAACTGTTAATAAAATACTTTGTTCTAAAATGACAGGATTTCAGCAGCCTCTACATTCCTTCATGTCAATCAAAGCTTAGGCACGTGGGTTACTTCACTGTTCATGACACCTTTTTCAAATAAACCCCGGGGCCACCTGTGTACCCAAGAGCCTGGGCCCTGAGCATTCAGAGAAAACGTCCAGGGCGAGAGTGTTCACGTCCCAGTGGTGCAGTAGAGCGCATGGGGGGAGTTTAAGCCACAAGTGGCCACACCTCTCCTGCCTCTGGCCAGTGCCCACAGCTCACACACACACTCCTTCCTCAGCCCATCCTGAACCACGCGGCCCTCGCGTAACCAAAGTCACTGCAGCACCTCCAGGAACAAACTGGTTACAGGTGGACTGCTCTCTACGCAAGGTACGCTAGATTAAGAAAACTGACTAAAAACAGTAGGAAGAAAAACTCACTCTACCCATTGAGGCAAGAGAAATGCACACAGCCTCTGAAATCACTGCAGAGGAGTTTTCCTGGGTTAGGTACGCGGTGGGGTGACCCTACCCCATAGCGGGGCAATAGCACATGGTGGGAACCAAGGAACATCTCCGAATAAATGTAGAAAAATGCACTCAACTCCCAAACAGAGAGAGAAACTGCTTTTTTCCTTAAAAGCTTCTGTATTTTATTCTCAGAAAGACTCTTTTTGGTGTCTTGACTGCTGACGGGAC
>NW_020252284.1:0-1501 GCF_003255815.1 Theropithecus gelada | reverse complement strand
TTAAGTAACAGTAAAAGACCTAGAAAGAATAGGATCTAGACCAGAACCCAAGTGATACGGATCTAGGGTTCTATACTCTTAACCAATATATTACATAACTCTCAATGTGCGGACATGAAGAATATGAGTCTTGGCTGAATGAAAAAAATTAAGTCTTGTAATATACAACGTAAAAGTTAATAAATAAATATATGTAAAATGGGCATATAGGGACAGATGTATTTATATTCCACATAATTAGATTTGAGAAAAGCTATTAAGATTGATTATATCTGGATAATGAAGTGGGTAATGCAGGGGAGCTCTTCATTTTTTACTTTATATAAATTTCCTTCAATTAAATTTCAAAAAGCAAATATTACTTTTGTAATAAAAATGATTAAAAAATAATTTTCTTTTCCAGGTATGTGAGAAAACATAAAAACATGAGTTTCTGTGTACCCATGGCAAATAGGAAAAAAAAAAAAAGAAAAGAAATGTTTGAAAGCAATTTGGAAACTGAGAAGCAAGTTGGTCATTTACATTTACAGAATATATATATCCTCTCATTCTCTGTAGAAAAACAAATAATACTGTACTTTATTTCCTCTGAAGATTTTTCCATATCTTGCAATAACAATCTTCCCAGTACAGTTGATGCCCATCTCTCTTTCTAGTTTGAAAAAGTCTTCAGTGCGAGCATAGTTCACATATATAAGATCTCCCTATAGGGAAAAGAAAATATATATAATACTGCTAAAATTCAAGAAAAAAAACAAAAAATAAGTTTGCTTCACAATACTACATCATCAAAAGTGTTTCCTTTCTTTATTTTGGGAATAATAAACAGACCCACGGTAATTATGCAGAAGTCATTAGAGAATCTTTTAAAATCCTGGAAAGGTTTTTAAAAATGACAATGTATAAGACTTATTTATTTATTTATTTATTATATTTGAGACGAAATTTCACTCTGTCATCCAGGCTGGAGTGCTGTGGTGCTGTCTCGGCTAACTGCAACCTCCTCCACCTCCTGAGTTCAAGCGATTCTGCCTCAGCGACCAGAGTAGCTGTGATTACAGACGTGCGCCACCATGCCCAGATAATTTTTGTATTTTTTAACAGTAGAGATGGGGTTTCACCATGTTGGCCAGTCTGGTCTTGAACTCCTGGCCTCCAATGATCTGCCCCCCTCAGCCTCCCAAAGTGCTGGGATTACAGGTGTGAGCCACCGCACTCAGCCAGACATATTTAAACAGTGTATCCTGTGTTGAAGAAATTATCAGTGTATGCTAAGCCACAGGGAATAGAGTAAATAAATGTCATTTTGAAGATCCTAACTATATTTATTTACTTTCCAACCATTGCATTACCTTAAGAACCTCTATGGTATGATCTATAAAATCCTATCTATGAATCTATAAAAAATTCAAACTATTAACAATGGAAAGAAGCTTGTAAAAACACCTACTGCCGGCTGGGCACGGTGGGTCACACCTGTAATCCCAGCACTTTGGGAGGC
>NW_020252283.1:611-1501 GCF_003255815.1 Theropithecus gelada | reverse complement strand
GGATATTTCCTTTGGCCCTATAGTCTTCAAAGGGACCCGAAATGTCTCTTCTCAGATTCCACAGAAAGAAGGCTAGCAAAGAGATCCACGAAATACAGATGTAGCTCTGTGAGTAGAAGTCACACATCACAGAGCAGTTTCTCAGAAAACTTCTTTCCAGATTTCATCTGAGGTTATTTCCTTTTTCACCATAGCAATCTATGGGCTTCCAAATATCACTCTGCCAATTCCACAAGAACTGTCTTAGTGAAAGGCTTCTTGAGGGGAAAGCTGTAACTCCGTGAGATGATTTCACAGAACACAAAGAAGTTTCTTAGAAAGCTTCTTTCTCTTTGTTATCGGAGGATATTTCCTTTGGACCTATAGTCTTGAAACGGAACCGAAATATCTGTTTTCAGATTACACAGAAAGAAAGCTAGCAAAGAGATCCACGAAATACAGATGTAACTCTGTGAGTAGAAGTCACACATCACAGAGCAGTTTCTCAGAAAGCTTCTTTCCAGATTTCATCTGAGGATATTTCCTTTTTCACCATAGACCTCTATGGGCTTCCAAATATCACTTTGCCAGTTCCACAAGAACTGTCTTAGCGAAAGGCTTCTTGAGGGAAACGATGTATCTCTGAGAGATGATTTCACAGAACACAAAGATGTATCTCAGAAACCTTCATTCTCTTTGTTATCGGAGGATATTTCCTTTGGCCTTATAGTCTTGAAAGTTATCCAAAATATCGGTTCTGAGATTCCACAGAAATAAGGCTAGCAAAGAGATCCACGAAACACAGATGTAACTCTGTGAGATGAATTAAGAGAACACTAAGCAGCTTCTCAGAAAGCTTCTTTCCAGATTTCATCTGAGGATATTTCCTTTTTCACCGTAGCCCTCTATGG
>NW_020252283.1:0-564 GCF_003255815.1 Theropithecus gelada | reverse complement strand
TCTGTGAGATGATTTCACAGAAAACAAAGAAGGCTCTCAGAAAGCTTCTTTCTCTTTCTTATCGGAGGATATTTCCTTTGGCCCTATAGTCTTCAAAGGGATTCGAAATATCTCTTCTCAGATTCCACAGAAATAACGCTAGCAAAGAGATCCACGAAATACATAGATAACTATGTGAGTGGAAGTCCCAAATCACAGAGCAGTTTCTTAGAAAGCTTCTTTCCAGATTTCATCTGAGGATATTTCCTTTTTCACCATAGCCCTCTATGGGCTTCCAAATATAACGATGCCAATTCCACAAGAACTGTCTTAGCTAAACGCTTCTTGAGGAGAAAGCTGTAACTCTGTGAGATGATTTCACAGAACACAAAGAAGTTTCTCAGAAAGCTTCTTTCTCTTTGTTATCGGAGGATAGTTCCTTTGGCCCTATAGTCTTCAAAGGCATCCGAAATATCTGTTCTCAGATTCCACAGAAATAAGACTAGCAAAGAGATCCACGAAACACAGATGTAACTCTGTGAGATGAATTAAGAGAACACTAAGCAGTTTCTCAGAAAGCTTCTT
>NW_020252282.1:0-1502 GCF_003255815.1 Theropithecus gelada | reverse complement strand
GTGATTTCCACTCACAGAGTTACATCTGTATTTCGTGGATCTCTTTGCTAGCCTTATTTCTGTGGAATCTGAGAACAGATATTTCGGATCCCTTTGAAGACTATTGGGCCAAAGGAAATATCCTCCGATAAGAAAGAGAAGGAAGCTTTCTGAGAAACTTGTTTGTGTTCTGTGAAACCATCTCACAGAGTTACAGCTTTCCCCTCAAGATGCCTTTCGCTAAGTGAGTTCTTGTGGAATTGGCAAAGTGATATTTGGAAGCCCCTAGAGGGCTATGGTGAAAAAGGAAATATCCACAGATGAAATCTGGAAAGAAGCTTTCTGAGAATCTGCTCTGAGATGTGTGACTTCCACTGACAGAGTTACATCTGTATTTGGTGGATCTCCTTGATAGACTTATTTCTGTGGTATCTGAGAAGAGATATTTCGGATCCCTTGAAGAATATAGGGCCAAAGGAAATATCCTCCGATAACAAAGAGAAAGAAACTTTCTGATAAACTTCTTTGTGTTTTGTGAAATGATCTCTCAGAGTTTCGGCTTTCCCCTCAAGAAGCCTTTCGCTAACACCGTTATTGTGGAATTGGCATAGTGATATTTGGAACCCCTAGAGGGCTATGGTGAAAAAGGAAATATCCTCAGATGAAATCTGGAAAGAAGCTTTCTGAGAAACTGCTCTGTGATGTTTGACTTCTACTCACGGAGTTATATCTGTATTTCGTGGATCTCTTTGCTGGCCTTATTTCTGTGGAATCTGAGAACAGATATTTCGGATCCCTCTGAAGACTACTGGGCCAAAGGAAATATCCTCCAATAACAAGGAGAAAGAAGCTTTCTGAGAAACTTCTTTGTGTTCCGTGACATCATCTCACAGAGTTACAGCTTTCCCCTGAAGAAGCCTTTCGCTAAGACAGTTCTCGTGGATTTGGCAAAGTGATATTTGGAAGCCCATAGAGGGCTATGGTGAAAAAGGAAATATCCTGAGATGAAATCTGGAAAGAAGCTTTCTGAGANCTGCTTAGTGTTCTGTTAATTCATCTCACAGAGTTACATCTGTATTTCGTGGATCTCTTTGCTAGCCTTATTTCTGTGCAATCTGAGAACAGATATTTCGGATCCCTTTGAAGACTATAGGGCCAAAGGAAATATCCTCCGATAACAAAGAGAAAGAAGCTTTCTGAGAAACTTCTTTGTGTTCTGTGAAATCATCTCACAGAGTTTCAGCTTTCCCCTCAAGAACCCTTCCGCTAAGACCGTTCTTGTGGAATTGGCAAAGTGATATTTGGAAGCCCATAGAGGGCTATGGTGAAAAAGGAAATATCATCAGATCAAATCTGGAAAGAAGTTTTCTGAGAAACTGCTTAGTGTTCTGTTAATTCATCTCACAGAGTTACATCTGTATTTCATGGATCTCTTTGCTAGCCTTATTTCTGTGGAATCTGAGAACAGATATTTCAGATCCGCTTGAAGACTATAGGGCCAAAGGAAATATCCTCCGATAACA
>NW_020252281.1:625-1501 GCF_003255815.1 Theropithecus gelada | reverse complement strand
CCACAGAAATAAGGCTACCAAAGAGATCCACGAAATACAGATGTAACTCTGTGAGTAGAAGTCACACATCACAGAGCAGTTTCTCTGAAAGCTTCTTTCCAGATTTCGTCTGAGGATATTTCCTTTTTCACCACAGCCCTCTATGGGCTTCCAAATATCACTTTGCCAATTCCACAAGAACTGTCTTAGCGAAAGGCTTCTTGAGGGGAAAGCTGTAACTCTGTGCGATGATTTCACAGAACGCAAAGAAATTTTTCAGAAAGCTTCTTTCTCTTTGTTATCGGAGGATATTTCCTTTGGCCCTGTAGTCTTCAAACAAAGGGATCCGAAATATCTGTTCTCAGATTCCACAGAAATAAGGCTAGGAAAGAGCTCCACGAAATACAGATGTTACTCTGTGACATGAATTAACAGAACACTAAGAAGTTTCTCAGAAAGCTTCTTTCAGGATTTCATCTGAGGATATTTCCTTTTTCACCATAGCCCTCTATGGGCTTCCAAATAACACTTTACCAATTCCGCAAGAACTGTCTTAGCGAAAGGCTTCTTGAGGGGAAAGGTGTAACTTTGTGATATGAGTTCACAGAACACAAAGAAGTTTCTCAGAAAGCTTCTTTCTCTTTGTTATCGGAGGATATTTCCTTTGGCCCTATAGTCTTCAAAGGGATCCGAAATATCTGTTCTCTGATTCCACAGAAATAAGGCTAGCAAAGAGATCCACGAAATACAGATGTAACACTCTGAGATGAATTAACGGAATACTAAGCAGTTTCTCAGAAAGCTTCTTTCCAGATTTCATCTGAGGATATTTCCATTTTCACCATGGCCCTTTATGGGCTTCCAAATATCACTTTGCCAATTTCACAAGAACTGTCT
>NW_020252281.1:0-529 GCF_003255815.1 Theropithecus gelada | reverse complement strand
AAGCTTCTTTCTCTTTGTTATCGGAGGATATTTCCTTTGACCCTATAGTCTTCAAAGTTATCCGAAATATCTGTTCTCCGATTCCAGAGAAATAAGGCTAGCAACGAGATCCACGAAATACAGATGTAACTCTGTGAGTAGAAGTGACACATCACAGAGCAGTTTCTCTGAAAGCTTCTTTCCAGATTTCATCTGAGGATATTTCCTTTTTTACCATGGCCCTCTATGGGCTTCCAAATATCACTTTGCCAATTCCACAAGAACTGTCTTAGCGAAAGGATTCTTGAGCGGAAAGCTGTACCTCTGTGAGATGATTTCACAGAACACAAAGAAGTTTCTCAGAAAGCTTCTTTCTCTTCGTTATCAGAGGATATTTCCTTTGGCTCTATAGTCTACAAAGGGATCCGAAATATCTGTTCTCCGATTACACAGAAATAATGCTAGTAAAGAGATCCACGAAATACAGATGTAACTCGGTGAGTAGAAGTCACACATCACAGAGCAGTTTCTCAGAAAGCTTCTTTCCAGA
>NW_020252280.1:0-1501 GCF_003255815.1 Theropithecus gelada | reverse complement strand
GAAAGCTGTAACTCTGTGAGATGATTTCACAGAACCCGAAGAAGTTTCTCAGAAAGCTTCTTTCTCTTTGTTATCGAAGGATATTTCCTTTGTCCCTATAGTCTTCATAGGGATTCGAAATATCTGTTCTCAGATTAAACAGAAATAAGGCTAGCAAAGAGATCCACGAAATACAGATGTAAGTCTGTGAGATGAATTAACAGAACACTAAGCAGTTTCTCAGAAAGCTTCTTTCCATGTTTCATCGGAGGATATTTCCTTTTTCACCATAGCCCTCTATGGGCTTCCAAATATCACTTTGCCAATTCGACAAGAACTGTCTTAGCGAAAGGCTTCTACAGGGGAAAGCTGTAACTCTGTGAGATGATTTTACAGAGCACAGAGAAGTTTCACAGACATCTTCTTTCTCTTTGTTATCGGCGGATATTTCCTTTGGTCCTATAGTCCTCAAAGGGATCGGAAATATCTGTTCTCAGATTCCACAGAAATAAGGCTAGCAAAGAGATCCACGAAATACAGATGTAACTCTGTGAGATGAATTAATAGAACACTAAGCAGTTTCTCAGAAAGCTTCTTTCCAGATTTCATCTGTCTTAGTGTAAGGCTTCTTGAGGGGAAAGCTGTAACTCTGTGAGATGATTTCACAGAACACAAAGAAGTTTCTCAGAAAACTTCTTTCTCTTTGTTATCGGAGGATATTTCCTTTGGCCCTATAGTCTTCAAAAGGATCCGAAATATCTGTTCTCAGATTCCTCAGAAATAAGGCTAGCAAAGAGATCCACGAAATACAGATGTAACTCTGTGAGATGAATTAACAGAACACAAAGCAGTTTCTCAGAAACCATCTTTCCAGATTTCATCGGAGGATATTTCCATTTTCAGCATAGCCCTCTATGGGCTTCCAAATATCACTTTGCCAATTCCAGAAGAACTGTCTTAGCGAAAGGCTTCTTGAGGGGAAAGTTGTAACTCTGTGAGGTGATTTCACAGAACACAAAGAATTTTCCCAGACATCTTCTTTCTCTTTGTTATCGCAGCATATTTCCTTTGGCCCTATAGTCTTCAAAGTGATCCGAAATATCTGTTCTCAGATTCCACAGAAATAAGGCTAGCAAAGAGATCCACGAAATACAGATGTAATTCTGTGAGATGAATTAACAGAACACTAAGCAGTTTCTCAGAAACCTTCTTTCCAGATTTCATCTGAGGATATTTCCTTTTTCATCTTAGCCCTGTATGGGCTTCCAGATATCACTTTGCGAATTCCATGAGAATTCTCTTAGCGAAAGTCTTCTTGAGGTGAAAGCTGTAACTCTGTGACATGATTTCACAGAACACAAAGATGTTTCCCAGACATCTTCTTTCTCTTTGTTATCGGAGGATATTCCCTTTGGTCCTATAGTCTTCAAAGGCATCCGAAATATCTGTTCTCCTATTCCACAGAAATAAGGCTAGCAAAGAGATCCACGAAATACAGATGTAACTCTGTGAGATAAATTAA
>NW_020252279.1:0-1501 GCF_003255815.1 Theropithecus gelada | reverse complement strand
CGGAGCTTGCAGTGAGCCGAGATTGCGCCACTGCACTCCAGCCTGGGGCACAGAGCAAGACTCCGTCTCAGAAAAAAAAAAAAAAATCTATTTTTAAAATTGACAAAAATTGTATATATTTATGGCATACAACATATTGTTCAAAATATGTGTAGTGAAATGACTAAATCAAGCTGATTAACATATGCATTACCTCACATACTTGTGAAAACACTTAAAATCTCTCTTTGCAGTTTTCAAGTACACATCGTTGTTTGTTTTTGGAGTCAGGGTCTCACTCTGTAGCCAGGCTGGAGTGCAGTGTTGTGACCAGGGGTCACTGCAGCCTTGAACTCCTGGGCTCAAGTGATCCTCCTGCCTCAGCCTTCCTAATAGCTGGGATTACAGGCACTGCATTGTTACTAACTATAGTCTCCATGTTCTACAATAGATGTGTTGAACTTCATTCTTAAAGTTTTGTATGCTGTTACCAATAACTCCCCAATCCCCGCACCACCTATCTCCTGGTAATTGTCATTCTACTCTCTGACTTTAACTTTTTAGATTCCACATACGAGATCATGTGGTATTTGTCTTTCTGAGCCTAGCTTATTTCATTTAACATAATATCCTTCAGGTTCATTCATGTAGCCAAAAATGACAAGATGTCCTTCTTTTTTGAAGGCTGAATATTATTCCCTTATGTATATATATCACATTTGCTTAATCCATTCGCCAGTTGATGGACACTTAGATTGATTCCTTATCTTGGCTATTGCGAATAATCCTACAATGAACAGAAGAATGCAAATATGTCTTTGACTGCTGATTTCATTTCCCTTGGATTTATACCCAGTAATGGGATTGCTGGATGATACGGTAGTTCTACTTTTTATTTTCTTTAGGAATCTCCATAACTGTTTTCCATGATGGCTGAACTGATTTACATTCCCACTAACAATGTGCAAGACTTCCCTTTTCTCCATACCCTCGCCAACACTTATCTTTTGTCTTTTTTATGGCCATTTTAACAGGTGTGAGGTAATGTCTCGTTGTGGCTTTAATTTGCATTTCCTTGATGATTAGTGATGTTGAGCATTTTTTCATATACCTGTTGCATGCCCCAGTACTTTTTAAGGACATGATCCCAAAGCCAAATGCATCACTTCCACTTACATCCCATTGGCTAGAACTTAACTACAAATGAGATGGCTAGAAAATTCAGACTCTGGCCGGGCATGGTGGTTCACACCTGTAATCCTAGCACTTTGGGAGGCCGAGGCGGGCGGATCACCAGAGGTCAGGAGTTCGAGACCAGCCTGACCAACATGGAGAAACCCCATCTCTAATGGTGACGCAGGCCTGTAATCCCAGCTACTTGGGAAGCTGAGGCAGGAGAATCGCTTGAACCTGGGAGGCGGAGGTTGTGATGAGCTGAGATTGCGCCATTGCACTCTAGCCTGGACAACAAGAGCGAAACTCCATCTCAAAAAAAAAAAAAAAGAAAAGAAAAGAAAAAGAA
>NW_020252278.1:0-7824 GCF_003255815.1 Theropithecus gelada | reverse complement strand
TGTGCAAAGATTAGAGAGCAGAACAAAGGGTTTGGTGGGGGGGGGGGTACACATCTATCTTTGTGTTCTTTCATTTCCCCCTCTCACAAGTAACTGGATGTCCAATCTTGGATTTCCAGAGTCTTATAATGTAGCCTCACTTTCTGGGTGCAGGAGAGGCTGGTGATGGCTACGGAGGACCATTAGTTGGATGGTATCAAACCTTTCTCTGACAAATTGTAAAATTTTGTTTACCACACAGGGGCCTATAGTGAATAGAAGTAGTAAAGACATTAGGGGGCCTAAAAGGGGTGCCAGAAGGGAAAACATTGAAGAGTTCCACCAATTGTTAGCTGCTGTAGTGAATTGTTGCTTCTTCATTTCTAAGCTTAGTTTATGTAGGCGTTGGACTCTTTCCTCAACTAACCCTGACTCATTTATATGGAAACAGCATTCTTCTTTGAGGAACATACAGGTACCTCCTTTCTCAGCCGTGAGTAAGTCTAAGGCTCTGCGGTTTTGAAGAGTGACCTGTGCTAGGGAGGTGAGCTGCCGCTGAAGGGAGGCTAGGGAATAGGCGGAGTCTTCCCTAGCAACAGAGAATTGTTGTAACAGCTTGTCGTTTTCTATCATGGAGTGTTGTAGGGCCCCTCCTGCTAACCCCGCTGTGACGACAGAGGTGGTTAAGGATATTCCGGCAATTAGTGGTAGAAAAACTGCTCGTCTATGTCGCTCAGTTTCAGTTAGGGCAGTCCCTGCCCAGCCTATGAACTCTGCCGGGGTTAGCAGGGTCAGTCGGGGAACTAGTGTAACAGGGATACACAACTGTCTGTCAGAGATGCTTTTGGACAGAGTTTTTAACAGAGTCCTATTACACCAGAAGAACACACCAGGGGGAGCATATATGGGGCTATTAGGGTATGTAGCCGATTGGTTGCAGAGGCTGTTGCTAAATGCAGAATAACAGTAGGGATATTTCTCTTGGTCTGGGTCACGGTACAGGGCCACATCGGGTATTGTGACTGTTGATGAATTAAAATCTGTCGTATAGTTTGTGGGAGGGAAGGATAGGGGAACAGCGGTTAATGGTGGTCTTCCTAGGGTTGCACACATAAAGCAAGAGGACAGGTCGCCTAAACCGGTGAGGTTGGCGAATGCTAGCCCTTCCTGTAATAGGGTTAGCCAGGAGAAGGGCTGCAAGTCTTGTGATAGCTTGGTTTCTTGTCTGTGGATATGTGTATGGATTAAGGGTTGAATCTGGACTAGACTCCGCCACAGGTACAGGTGGCTACTAGGCCAGCTACTGCTGGAATCGTAGTAGACTGCCCCATGTTGGGGCGATGTCCACCGGGAGTGTTCTGGATCTGTTATTATCTAAGTGTATATGTTGGGAGTCCCTGTCGGGTAGCGAGTCCTGAGGAGGTTAGACTTTCTCGGGTATTCGTCCCATACCCTGGCTGAGTGCATTTTACAATAGTGGTATGGGCAGCCTGCATTCTGGTGCCACCAATAATTTTTACAATTATATTCAGTCTGATCATATTCAAAACAGATCATAGGTATCCCCGGTTGGGCAATCTGGAAATTAGTGAAATTGAGGTAAACTGGAGTATTGCACCCAGAGAGGGGGCAGTCTGCACTAGCTAGCAGTTTACCCGCCTGGGGGGTTTCCCCGGGGTGAGTTTTGTTCTCATAGAGCCAGAACTTCCAGACATAGGGATTAGACGGCGCAGCAGTGAGGAGAGTCAGATGCATAAGGCATAAAAGCATAGGTAAGCTAGACATGGTTACGGCTATGGGGATGACGGCGCAGGGTTAGCTTTAAGGGATTGTTCTTAGCTTTGTCTATAGTCCATGTAACCGGTGCTCCAGACGGCCCGAGAAGGTCGGATGTTGGGTCCACTGGTTTGACGTGTGTGTAGTGGATCCACGAAGCGATGCCTTCTACCTTGAGAGCGGTGGGAGTAGTCAGGAGTACTTGCAGTGGTCCTTTCCACCTGGGTTGAAGAGTTTCTTGCCGGTGGCGCTTGACTAGGACCCAGTCTCCCGGCTGGAACGGATGAGGCGTCGGCGGAGGTCCTGCCTCGTACAGTTCTCGTAGTCTGGGCCAAATTTCCTGGTGAATTTTCTGTAAGGCTTGTAAGGAGAACAAGACCTCAGAGACATTTTCAGTTTCAGGTTTGAGTAAGTCATCTTTTAGACTGGGGACCAGGGGTGGGGGCCTGCCATACATGATTTCATATGGTGTGAGGCCCAGTCTGTAAGGGGTATTTCGGGCCCGGAACAGAGCGTAGGGGAGAAGTACTACCCAATTAGCGCCAGTCTCCATGGTCAATTTAGTTAAGGTCTCCTTCAGAGTCCGATTCATCCTTTCTACCTGTCCTGAGCTTTGGGGCCTATAAGCACAATGTAATTTCCAATTTGCCCCAAGAATGGAAGCCAAATCCTGACTTACCTTAGCAACGAAGGCTGGTCCATTGTCTGACCCTGTTTGGACGGGAAAGCCATACCTGGGGAGGATTTCTTCCAAAATTTTCTTTGCTACAACCTGAGCAGTTTCTCTCTTAGTTGGGAACGCTTCTGTCCATCCTGAAAAAGTATCTACAAAGACAAGTAAGTACTGATACCCATATTTTCCAGGCTTTATCTCAGTAAAGTCTATTTCCCAATAGACACCAGGCCTAGTTCCTCTACACCTGATTCCTGCGGCGGTCTGGGTTTGGGGGCAAGTGTTGTTCAGTTTGCAGGCTTTGCAATTTGTTGTGACATCGCTGGCCAGTTCAGCTATGCGTCTGATTCTGAACTTGGCGTGCCTGATTAAGTCTATCATTTGCCTGGCACCCAGGTGGGTTGTCCGGTGGATATGTTCCAACACCTGCCGTCCTAATTTTTCTGGTAGGATGGTTTGGTCATTTATATCAGTCCACCACCCATTTTGAACCTGTTTTAGGGGAAGCGTGTCCATCCATTCGCGATCCTGTTCGGTATAGTCGGGAAAACATGGCAAATTTTGCGGGCCAGGATCAGGGAGCTGGAGCGCGAGGAGCTGACTGGGAGCTTTTGCTATGCTCTTTGTGGTTTGGTCAGCTAAGAAGTTGCCTCGAGCAATTGGCGTAGTTGGTTTCTGATGCCCAGGGCAATGTACAATAGCCAATTTCTTTGGTTTCCACAAAGCAGTTAATAGAGCTAGGATCTCTTGCTTGTTTTTTATTTCTTTGCCTTCAGCTGTTAATAGTCCCCTCTCTCTGTAGATGGCCCCATGTATGTGCGCAGTAGCGAAAGCATAGCGGCTATCCGTGTATACTGTTAGTTTTTTCTCTGCCCCTAGGGTGAGGGCCTATGTGAGTGCTATCCGCTCGGCTCTTTGGGCCGATGTCCCTGGAGGCAAGGGTTCCACCCAGATTACCTCAGTCTCTGACGTTACAGCCGCTCCTGCATACCGCTGGCCTTGGTGGACGTAGCTGCTGCCATCATTGAACCAGATGAGTTCTGTGTCGGGGAGCGGACGATCTTGCAGGTCCTCCCGCACCCCATGCACCTGAGCCAGTATCTCAGTGCACTCATGGGACGGGGCGTCCAAGTCTGGATTTGGCAGCAGTGAAGCAGGGTTTAAAGAGGTTGGGGGCAGAAAAGTTATTCTGAGGGGGTTTAACAGCAGTCCTTGATAGTGGGTGAGCCGGGCGTTACTCATCCATCGGTCCGGCGGCTGCCGGAGGACGCCTTCAATGGCATGCGGGGTTATAACGCGCAACTCTTGCCCCATGATAAGTTTATCAGCGTCTCGGACCATTAGGGCGGTCGCCGCGATTATCCGGAGGCAGGGTGGCCAGCCAGCAGCCACTGAATCTAATTTTTTTGACAAATAGGCAACTGGCCTCTGCCAGGGTCCTAGGTACTGTGTTAACACGGCTTTTGCAACACCCTTACTTTCATCCACGTATAAGTGGAAGGGCTTGGAGACATCAGGGAGCCCCAGCGCAGGGGCTGATAATAAGGCAGTTTTGAGTTGCTGAAAGGCCAGCTCAGCCTCTTCCGTCCAATTGAAGGGCTGCCGTTCCTTTGTTGCCTGGTATAGGGGCTTGGCTAACTCAGCAAATCCGGGTATCCATAACCTACAGAACTCTGCCGACCCCAGCAATTCTCTCACTTGTCGTGTCGACTGGGGTCTAGGGATGCGTAGGACTGTTTCCTTTTGGGCTTTGGTGAGCCAGCGTTGCCCCCCTTTTAATAGGTACCCCAGAGAAGTTACCTCCGACTTGCAGATCTGAGCCTTTGTTGCTGAGGCTCGGTAGCCTAGCTCCCCCAGAGTCTTCAAGAGGTCCTCAGTCCCTTGAACACAAGTTTCTGGGGATCTGGCTGCTATTAAGAGATCATCAACATATTGCAAAAGAGTTATTTCAGGGTGTTGCCGCCGGTACTCACCCAGATCTTCATGAAGGGCTTCATCGAACAGGGTTGGCGAGTTCTTGAACCCTTGTGGCAGCCTGGTCCATGTTAGCTGACCGTTGATGCCCCTCTCAGGATCCGTCCATTGAAATGCAAAGAGTCCTTGACTTTTGGGAGCCAGAGGAAGGCTGAAGAAAGCGTCTTTTAGATCAAGAACGGTATACCACTGTTTTTCGGGATGTAAGGCACTCAGAAGTGTGTATGGATTGGGCACAGTGGGATGTATGTCCATGACCCTTTTATTAACTTCTCTTAAATCCTGTACTGGCCTGTAGTCCGTACTGTTGGGTTTACGAACAGGTAACAGTGGAGTATTCCAGGATGAGTGGCAAGCCCGTAGGACTCCCTGGTCTAGGAGTCGGCGGATATGGGGCGTAATTCCTTCTCTTGCCTCCAGGGGCATAGGATATTGCCGAACCCGAACTGGGTCCGTCCCTGGCTTAACTTCCACAAATATGGCAGGTCGATGTTTAGCTAGCCCTAAGCCCCCAGTTTCTGCCCACGCTTCAGGGAAACGCTGGAGCCAAGAGTCAATTTCCTGATCGGGGGGCTTTTGCTCTTGATGGAGTCTGTACTCATCTTCTAAGGTGACAGTCAGGATAGATATTGGCCTGTTTTGGGAATCAGTTATCTTGGGCCCTTCTGGCTCAAAGTGGATTTGGGCCCCCATTTTTGTCAGCAAGTCCCTCCCTAGTAGAGGGCAGGGGCTCTCTGGGATGACTAGGAAGGAATGGGAGACTTTTCCCATTCCTAAGTCTACAGTCCTCTGGGTTGTCCAGGGGTTTTTTTTTTGATGCCTGTGGCCCCGTGCACCCAGGATGTTTTCTTAGACATTTTTCCAATTGGTTTGGTTAGGACTGAGCGTTCCGCCCCAGTATCGACCAAGAAGTGAACTGGGGACCCCTCCACCTGCAAAGTTACCCTGGGTTCGGGGAGGGGGTCCGAACCCCGTCCCCCCTAATCAGAGTCCTGGGTAACGAGTACGGAGGTAGGGTTAGCTGGTCTCCGTTTCTTTGGGCAGTCTTTAATCCAGTGACCACGTTCCTTGCAATAAGCACACTGATCCTTTTCTAATCCTTGCCTAGAGCCTTGCTTTTTCTGCTTTCTGCTTTGGCCATTCCCTGCCTGGGGGAAAGCTGCTACTAAGACTTTGGTCATTTCTTTGGTTGCCTTGAACTGTTTTTCTTCTGGAGTATCCCTATTATTATAAATTCGCTGGGCCATCTGAAGGAGGTCCTGAATCTGCTTTCCCTCTAAACCTTCTAATTTCTGGAGTTTTCTTTTAATATCTGGTGTTGCCTGGTTTACAAAGGACATTACTACCACTGCCTGATTTTCCAGTGCTTCCGGGTCCATAGGGGTAAACTGTCTGAAGGCTTCCATTAATCTCTCTAAATACACAGCGGGGCTTTCTGTCTTACCTTGTAACACAGAATATACTTTAGCCAAATTGGTGGGCTTGCGAGCTGCAGCCCGGAGACCCGCCATTAGAGTCTGGCGATAAATGAGCAGTCGTCCCCTACCTTCTGCCATGTTGTAGTCCCATCTGGGCTGGGTCAAAGGAAAAGCCGCTTTAATGAGGTCAGGATTTGCAGTTGGCTGGCCATCATCTCCTGGAACCAGCTTTCTGGCCTCAACTTGGATTCTTTCCCACTCCTCCGTTGTGAACAGGATTTGGAGGAGCTGTTGACAGTCATCCCAGGTCGGCTGGTGAGTAAACATGACACTGTCTAACAACGAGGTTAGATCTTTGGGATTATCTGAGAACCGAGCATTTTGGGACTTCCAATTGTATAAATCACTGGTGGAAAAAGGCCAATACATGAGACGGGAGAGCCCGGTATCATCGAGCGAGAGGCAGGGCTACAGTGGAGTCAGGGAGTCGGGAAGCTTGGTCCCGCTGTACGCGGCCTCGCGTTCGGCCGGCCGGCCCCCCCGGGTTACTTTCGCTCTTGGCTGCTTCCGCTTCTCGGTTTCCCTCTACGGAAGCACCACCCTGGGGGACTGGATCCTGCGGGATAAGGTGTGGATATGGTGGGGGAAATGTGGGTTCTAACGTTAGGGGGTCCTGGCTGTCTGGCAGCACAGGGGCCGAGGGAGCAGAGGGAGTCCTTTGTCTTGTAGGTCGCGTTACTAGGACCTTGCAAGGCTCAAGGATGAATGGAGTTATCCAGGGCGGTGGGTCTTCCACAAGATTTTGCCACACTAGAATATAAGGAATTTGATCAGGATGTCCTGACTGCCCTGGCAGGAAAATCTTAGTTTTTACCTTAGTAATAATAGAGAGACAGAAAGTTCCTTCGGAGGGCCACCCTATGCTGAAAGAGGGCCACTCCGAACGGCAGAAAGTAACTGGCTTTCCCTTCTTTAGTTCTACGCTTAAGTTACGCCCCCGAGCCTTCACATCTTTGAAATTGGTAACAAGGAGTGAGAGCGGCGTGCTCTGGTTGTTGCCCATTTTTGGACTGCTCCTACAAAGAGAAGGAGGAACGAAAATGAGTGTGAAGCAGAGGGGAGTATCCGACAGGTCTGGTCCTGGAAGGGGAAGAAAAGGTTTTATGTTTCGTTTTGGACTTACACTTAACACTTAACAATGACGGACAGACAGTGATAAACGATGATCCTTCGCGAGCGCGTGTCGGACTTCCGACCTGAGTCAGACGGGGCAACCAAGGATGGAGGCCCCCAGATGGGCACTGGGGGACGTCTCCCACCAGTCCCGAGTGGCTGTCTTTTAGCGCGTCCGCCAAGACCGTGCCACTTACAGAACAGACCAATACAGATTACAGATTACGGATTTCGCGAAATTTCAGGGAGACAGACAGAGACAAAGACAGAGACAGTGACAAAGCCGGCTTACCTACAGATTAAGATCCATTGACTTGGGGGTCTGGTGGGCTTGGGGGAAATCCCGGACGAGCCCCCATTTGTTATGCCCAGACCGTTTATTCCCCGAAGAAGACCACCAGAGTCCAGAGTCAAAGCTAAGCAGCAAGGATCTTTATTACAGGTTCGAACCTGGAACTCTCCCTCGCTCGTGAAACGAGACGGGCAGGAGAGCTCCCCCACTGAGCTCCGAGCAGTGTTATATAGTCTAAGAAAAGTGGGCATAGAGTTATTATACAAATCAGATATATGATTGGCTAGTGTTTGAACAAGGCGATTTGGCTAACTATGATTGGTTCCTGCCATTTCTGATATTTCGGTTCAACCTTTGAGGCGGGAGAGCAGGTTTATGGCAGCAAGAGTTTATCTTACTTAAAACACGTCTTGTGACCTTGCCTCAGAACTTACAAAATCTCTGGTACGTGCAGAAAAGCAGGTACTCACAGAACTTACGGAATCTCTGGTATGTGCAAAGATTAGAGAGCAGAACAAAGGGTTTGGTGGGGGGGGGGG
>NW_020252277.1:0-1502 GCF_003255815.1 Theropithecus gelada | reverse complement strand
GACCAATGGAACAGAACAGAGTCCTCAGAAATAATACCACACATCTACAGCTATCTGATCTTTGACAAACCTGAGAAAAACAAGAAATGGGGAAAGGATTCCCTATTTAATAAATGGTGCTGGGAAAATTGGCTAGCCATAAGTAGAAAGCTGAAACTGGATCCTTTCCTTACTTCTTATACGAAAATTAATTCAAGATGGATTAGAGACTTAAATGTTAGACCTAATACCATGAAAACCCTAGAAGAAAACCTAGGTATTCAGGACATAGGCATGGGCAAGGACTTCATGTCTAAAACACCAAAAGCAATGGCAACAAAAGCCAAAATTGACAAATGGGGTCTAATTAAACTAAAGAGCTTCTGCACAGCAAAAGAAACTACCATCAGAGTGAACAGGCAACCTACAGAATGGGAGAAAATTTTTGCAATGTACTCATCTGACAAAGGGCTAATATCCAGAACCTACAAAGAACTCAAACAAATTTACAAGAAAAAAAGAACCCCATCAAAAAGTGGGCAAAGGATATGAACAGACAGTTCTCAAAAGAAGACATTCATACAGCCAACAGACACATGAAAAAATGCTCATCATCACTGGCCATCAGAGAAATGCAAATCAAAAACACAATGAGATACCATCTCACACCAGTTAGAATGGCAATCATTAAAAAGTCAGGAAACAACAGGTGCTGGAGAGGATATGGAGAAATAGGAACACTTTTACACTGTTGGTGGGATTGTAAACTAGTTCAACCATTATGGAAAACAGTATGGCAATTCCTCAAGGATCTAGAACTAGAAGTACCATATGACCCAGCCATCCCATTACTGGGTATATACCCAAAGGATTATCAATCATGCTGCTATAAAGACACATGCACACATATGTTTATTGCGGCACTATTCACAATAGCAAAGACTTGGAATCAACCCAAATGTCCATCAGTGACAGACTGGATTAAGAAAATGTGGCACATACACACCATGGAATACTATGCAGTCATAAAAAAGGATGAGTTTGTGTCCTTTGTAGGGACATGGATGCAGCTGGAAACCATCATTCTCAGCAAACTATCGCAAGAACAGAAAACCAAACACCGCATGTTCTCACTCATAGGTGGGAAATGAACAATGAGATCACTTGGACTCGGGAAGGGGAACATCATGCACCGGGGCCTATCATGGGGAGGGGGGAGGGGGGAGGGATTGCATTGGGAGTTATACCTGATGTAAATGACGAGTTGATGGGTGCTGACGAGTTGATGGGTGCAGCACGCCAACATGGCACAAGTATACATATGTAACAAACCTGCACGTTATCCACATGTACCCTAGAACTTAAAGTATAATAATAATAATAAATAAATAAATAAATACAGATATTCAAAGGAAAAAAAAATTAAGGCGGAAATTTAAAAGTTTTTGAAACAAAGCTACAACACTGCAGAATCTTTGCAACACAGCTAAGGCAGTGTTAACAGGGAAATTAACAGCATTAAA
>NW_020252276.1:0-1502 GCF_003255815.1 Theropithecus gelada | reverse complement strand
GTATAAGTAAAAAACACACATACACCACAGATCCCTGGAACTCATTGCTGGAATACTAGCTCCTGCCACATTAATAAACCCAGATAGAACATTTGACAAGACGTTATCCTGTTGTGGTTGGCCATTTTCCATCCTTGCTTCATGGACATGGTGATTGACAGTAGCATCTGGAAACCAAATAAAGAGGTCGAGCTGTGAGGTAAGTGCATTATGCCAACCACACATGTATATATCCCTCTGATGCTCAGTTTTTAGGAATTTATCACGTAAAGCAGGAGGATATACCAGGCAGTGATCTGAGACCCCACAACTTCACCTACAAAAGACAATACAATAAAACCACAAGCTCCTGCCACATTAATAAGCCCTGTGGAAGCAGTTGACAAGACGTTATCAGGTTGGGGTTGGCTCTTTTCCATTTTCTCCTTGGGGACATTGTAAGTGATGGTAGCATCTGGAAGCCAAATGAAGAGGCTGAGCTGTTAGTTAAGTGTGTTATGGTAACCACACAGGTATATCTCTCTGATGCTCACTTTCTAGGAAATTATCTCATAAATGGAGGATATATAAGGTTGCCATATGAGACCGCTGAAATTGAGGCCAGGAAAGACAATACAACAAAACCACCTTGTATGATTTTTGACACTGTGCATGCACGTGGAAACCAAGTAGGACAGTAATACAAATGAACAAACTTACACGGATCCCTGGTACTCATGGTTGAAATACCAGTGGCTGCCATATTAATAAGCTGTGGTCGAAGAGTCAACAACACGTTATCAGGTGCTGGTTGGACATTTTCCATCTTCTGTTCACGGCCATTGTGAGTGACTGTAGCATCTGGAAACCAAAGGAAGAGGCTGAGCTGTGAGGTAAGTGCATTATGCCAACTCACAAGTATATCCCTCTGGTGCTCAGTTTCTATGAAATTATTTCATAAAACAGTAGGATATATCAGGTGGTGATGTGAGACTCCTCAGATTTACGCCAGAAACGATAACACAACAAAACCACTTTATTCCCTTCATGGCACTATGTATGCATATGAAAACCAAGTAGGACAGTACAACTTATAAGTGGACATACAGAGATCTCTGGCACTTGTGGCTGGAATAGGAGTCGCTGCCATATTAATAAGCCCTGTGGGACCAGTTGACAAGATGTTATCAGGTTGGGGTTGACCATTTTCCATTCTCTCTTCACGGATATTGTGAGTGACGGTAGAATCTGGAAACCAAATGAAGAGTTCAAGCTGTGAGGTAAGTGCATTATGTCAGTGCCACAGGTATGTCCCTCTGATGCTCAGTTGCTAGGAAATTATCCCACCCATAAACCAGGAGGACATATCAGGTTGTGATTTGAGACCCCACGGTTTTAGGCCAGAAAAGATAATAAAACAAAACCACCTTCTTCCCTTGATGACACTATGCATGCATATGGAAATCAAGAAGGACAGTATAAGTAAAAAACACACATACACCACAGATCCCTGGAACTCATTG